>NC_089181.1:389184-517335 GCF_947507565.1 Oscarella lobularis | reverse complement strand
ATTATTAAGTGTATATACATCAAGTTGTACGTAACTTAAAATTAAATATCTAAAATAACAATCCCAGATATTTTACGTATTTTTCTCGGTGAAGAAGATGCGGTGTCTTTTACTATTCTGCCCTCTGTTCTTCTTGACGATACACTTCATAATGATGATTTAGACCTTTTTGAACGTGAATTCTGTGGCAGCTTCCCAATCCGCCGAACCCGGCATCGGCTTCTCTGTAGAACACCCGACCGATTCGCGAGTGAACGAGAGCCATAGCACACCTAATTTAGTAGAAGAAACAGGTTTGATTGCGTCTGTGTTTTTTCTCGTCAACGTACATGACAGAGGGCTCTCTCGCCGCGTATAAATCGTATCCAGTGCACAAGTAAGGAATAATTGATCCAGGTTGTTTAGTTTTGACTTTGCCACGAGGAACGAGTTCTAGATCGCTCCTTTCCCATTTGACATCGAACAACAGTTTATCTATCGTACAGCGCTGTAGAACTGGTTCCGTTGATTCGCATTCCCTTCCTAGATTATAAACGCCGCCACCCTGGCCTTGTGCAACCAAGTCAATGCACACCATGACGGCAGTTTGAAGTGGATCCGCACCGGTGCTGTGATCGCAAGCAACGGCTAGAATTTTACCGAGCGCCGGATCGACAATGACAGCTCCATCAAATCCCTTGAATGGAACAAAGGAAGTGGCGTTATCTTGAATGTATATAAGATAGTGTGCGAACGCACCTTTCCTAGACGTTTTCCTTCCCTGGCCACTGCTACTGCAAAAGACGTGTATCCGTTCATCTCGTCGAGGTCGTCCTTGCTGAAATTTTGACCAGAAAGAGCTTGAGTGACTCTGAAATGAATGTGAGAGTGCGTTTGAAAGTTTTCCCCGGTACCGTTTGTTTTCATGGAAGCTAGTCGACCAATGAAGAGAAGACGTTTCGAACTGCTGTCTGGTCAGCGGAGCGTATCGAGGTACTGTAGTAATTTGAAACCCTCTCAACCAATCCAAAGCTTCTGATACGCCAAACTGAGAGAATGACTCCAGTAGAGCCTGTTCGACAGAGTCACCGCATTCCTTCTTCTCGCACAACAAAATGTGGAGACTCTGTTCTGAGATTCGAAAGGGGTAAGGCAGTGTATGTGTATTCGTTGATTCCTAGCCTACTTGACGACTTTCTGACTCTTTTTAGATGACTAAGATGAGCCAGTGGCCAGCATCGACACACAATTCTACACCAGTAACCAGTTGGTCTCTACAAAGGTGGGTTAGCTCTCTCTCGTACTCAAGAAGTTCTGACGTTTTCCTTTTGTCTCTGATCTCAGCAGTATAGACCTCAACTGAGACAAGTCTTAGGTATCGTTTCTTCGTTAATCGTCTTCCTACTCAATTCTACTGGTCTTTCGTATTCGTACGCCAAAATGGGCTTCCATTTGGTCATAGCAGAGCTGAGGATTTGGTCATGCGCAGTAGGGAGCCGGGGAAGAAGGTGGAGCAAGTTTCGTTTTGAAGATTTTTGGAGTCAAAATTTCACTAATTAGCCCCCGATGGTAATCTCTGAATCCGTATAATTTTGCTAATGATTGACATAGGCTACTGGTTCAACTTTTTTCTAGAGCGTTCTGGCAAACAATCCTAGGCTATTTCTGACAAAAGCGGAACTGCAGTGCACGGCGCACAAATTAATCATTCAGCGGCGCCGTGAATGGTCAAATCGTCGGTCTCGTGACCCAGAACCCGGATTACCCAACACTTTCTCGTCGCTCGAACAGCTCCATGGAAGGACCGCTTCGATACGTCGCTTCTCCCCTCGTATGGCTTCCCGTCGCGCTTGCCGCGGCCGCTTGGTTCACGGTAAAGTACCTCAAGCCGAAAAAGCGAATCGCCGGCGTCGTCTCGGACCTCTACGTCTATCCGATCAAATCGTGCCACGGAATAGCCTGCAACAAAGTGAAATTCTTGTCTCAAGGATTCAAATACGACAGGTTAGAACCGATGCAGCCATGTGCCCAGCAGCAGCTGTCCACATGGCAATGATAAAGCCACACCGGCCAGCCTAAGAATAGAGCATTTGACACGTAACAATCACTTCAGTTTTTTTGCGCCTACTAGGCACCTAATGATCAGGGAGAGTCAGACACAGACTCAGACAATTATTGGAACATATACTGTATGGTATTCGCTCTCAATATATTTTTCCTTTTCTAGGCGTTGGGTTGTGATTGACCAAAAGAATAGCATTGTGAATCAGAAGCAGAAGCCGACTATGACTCTGATCAAGACGAGTATACGTCTGGGTAGGAATGGCGACGAAGATGAGACTGTCGTCTCTGTCAATGCACCGGGGATGTTCGAGTTGACACTTCGTCCGCTGCCCAAGAAGGAACAGACAGATGAAAATTTGAGGTTGGTAATTAATTAATTGAACGTGAATGTTTTTTGAATTTTTTCATCTTAGAATTTTCGCGAATAAGAAAGTTGGATACGACTGCGGTCCAGAGGCGGGCGAATGGTTCTCCAAGTTTCTTGAAATCGAAGGATTGCGCGTCTGCTACTTGATCAAACGCGGCGAGGCAAATGTCAAAAGAGACCTGCCAGACTCAATGGTAAAGTATCCTTATTATATATACACTTCTTATTGTTTTTCTTCTCTGTCTAGTTTGTCAAGGCTCTTGACAAACCGGCTCCCTGTCTCGTAATAACCGAAGCGTCAATGGACAACCTCAATAGAAAATTGAATGACAATCTGAGCATTATTCGCTTCAGGCCCAATCTCATTGTGAAAAACACGGAGCCAACGCCACATGAAGAGGTACACCAAGACAAAAGCATTTTCTCTCACACTAGGTGATATTTATTTAGGACACGTGGGAGACGTTTGACGTTGGTACAGTCACATTTGAGAAGGCTCGCAAATGTGGAAGGCAAGTGATTATTAATTCACCAGTAGCTAAATATCACTTATTGATTTCTAGATGCATCATGACCAAAATCGATCCGGACACAGGAATAGTCACAGGAGCCGAGCCTCTGGCAAAACTGAAGACGTAAGCCACCACAAAATCATATAATTGAATTCTCGTGTATTTTTTAAAAAAATTCGAAGCTACCGTCAAGAACCCGGCGGCAAAGAAATCTGGTTCGGAGCCTACGTCAACGTGACTCAGGAAGGGGTCGCATCTATTGGAGACCAAATCATCGTATCGGACAAGTGAAGGAAAGAGACTGCGACTAAAGCTAGCGAGTCCGCGTCTCTTCCCACGGTCTCGGGCCGCGAATGTTCTCCCACTGTTCTATGTCTGTCGACTGCTTGATTTCCTAGTGCACGTACGGTGTGTGACTCGCGCAAGAATTCACTGTTTTTCTTTCTTTCTTTCTTTCTTTCTCACCTCGTAGGTGTCTTCGAGCGTCAATTTCTTTCCCGTTTGCTGCATTTTTAACATTTCGTCGGAGGTGAGCTGGAGTGCGTGCACGATTACTCTTTTTCATGCAGAGAAGACATCGTTTTCTCTCTGTACCATTCTCGTTCGCTCGTCCTTTCGCTTGACGCGTATCGACGTGAATTCTGCCAGGCCGAACGAACCGATGACGACGAACGTCTAAACGACGACGTTACGTGCGGAGAACTTGCAAACGAATCCAGTGCGAACCACAAAAGGCACGCCAAACTTCCAGAACCGTCGATTTCCGAACGCTCCTAATCTCGTCATTCTAACGCGCGCGCGCGACGTCACCACGAGGCTTGCGCTTCGGTTTTTTCGATGCTGCGGCTGCTATCTTCAGCAATTTTCACCAGAAGAGTTGTCGGCTGTAGTTTTAATGCTACGTCGAGCTATTTCAGTCGCGCTTTGCTGCTGAAAGACAGCCAAATTCGCCATTTCTCGAATCCCCTAGCTCCTAGTAAGTGCCCACCTCGTTTCCATCGCTTCCCTGCTAATTCCAAGCTCTAAGCGTCGTACAGAGATCTCGTCGGAGCAGTGACGGGCGGTCGCGGCGGTCGCGGCGGTCGCGGAAGACGAAAAGGAGGCAAAAAAGGAAGATTCGATCAGAAACTTCTTAGCCTCGGTAAGAAAGAGTAGATAGTAGAAAAAAAAAATTCCAATACGGCAACATGTGTTAATTAATTAATTAATTAATTTTAATTAAGGAAAAGCGAAAATTCGATTTCCGGGTCTGAATGCTCCCCTATCGGCCGGAATGCCGTTATCCGTCGCCGGAGCGGAAGCGAAACGAAAGTCGGATCGTGCCAAGGGCAAAAAGGAGGAAATCGACGATGACGACGTCGACGGCAAGGCGACGACCGAGCGACGACCGAGACGGAATATGATGGACGGCATTCCGACGATACGGGGATGGAGCGGGAGAAATTGGAGGGGGCGGAGTTTTGGGGCACCGGAAACGGCGGAAGGAAGTAAGGATACGACGTAGTGGGGAGAGGAGATTCAGTTTAACGTCGTCATAGATATTATGTCCGAGTTCGATTCACGTGTCATTGAGGTGCGAATGGGAGAAGCATTTCACGTGGTGGAGATCTATAATATTTTTAATTAATAGCTGAAAAGAGTTGCCAATCAGACGAGCGCGGGAAAGAAGAGAACCGCTTGGGCTTTGGTGGTGGTCGGAAATAGGAATGGAGCTGCAGGTTAGTTACGAAGTTTGATGCGTTTTAGTTCCCCCCTTCAAGATCTTCTTGTGGGATAGGATTTGCTGTTGGGAAGGCTCAGGACACGTTACCGGCTATGCGAAAGGTGTATACGAGACGTTCATATTTTTTCAAATGTGCATTTTTATCTTCTTATGTGAAAGGCCAGGAATAAGGCGGCGAATTTTCTTCACTATGTAGAGAGATGCGATGATCACACAAGTAGGCTGCAATAGTCTAGTGGCACTTTTGCTTGACGTGTCTTTTATACTACAGTTTATCACGACTTGACAGCGAAGGCCACTAAAACGAATATTGTAATGCAGCGCGCCGTAGAAGGTTTGCACTTTGAACCGTCTGCAGTTTTGTGATCTATCATTATTTCTCAGGTACGGGTTTACGCTGTCATCGCATTATAAGAGCAATATGCGAAATGGTTGGCATCAAGGACATTCACTGCAAAATCATTGGCTCAGTTAATCCTTTGAATATTGTAAGAGCCACATTTAAAGGCTTAGAAAGTCAGGTAAGTTTGACATGTTGGCCGATTGAAAAGGAATTTAATTTATCGTTATTTGATAGGAGACACACCAGCAGCTGGCTGATCGAACGAAACGCCACGTGGTAGAATTTCGACGAGAAATGGGAATGAGACCTGTTGCTGTTGCATCGCCGAGAAAGCAGTGAGGTTATAGCCGATGCAGATGAAGAGAAACAGACTATAGACAATATTAACTTTATAGTTTTTTCCGCATAATACACGCACACACACGCGGGGCTTTTGCCTCACTTGCGCGGCGCTACTCGCTCTCTAGCGTGCTAGAGTTTCGAGATGGCGTCGCGCATGACTGTAGATAGGGCTGGACGGTACGTGTAGCGGAAGCCATGCAAAATTTTATTCAATAAAGTCCCGGATGTAAAAAATCAAAACGAAAAAGGGTTTACCCTCTTCTTTTTCGATGCAGGGAGAAGGAGCCTACGCTCCCCTCCCTGCACTTGCTCACCTCCCCCCCAAGGGGGGGAGATGAGCCGCCGCTCCTTGTCCATTGTCCACGGCGTCTTCTTCAGCGCTCCTTGTCCTCTTCTCATCTCACTCCCATTGAGGAGAGTGAGAGGGACCTAACTTCCCCCCAGGTCCAAGGGGTGAGACATACTCCCATGTCCCCAGGGCGACTATCACCCAAGCCGCAAGGAGGAGAGCGCATTAGACGAGTTAACCTCCAGCTCCCAAGGAGGTGGGATCACCCAATCATCCCGCAGGTTAAGGCCTTCAGTATACCCCTTCAAGGCCCAAAGGGGGTACCCTCGCCACCGGGGCACGGGGGGAGTCATTAACCCAAGACCCGGGAGGACCGCGATTTTGCCCACAGCGTCTTGCCCAAGTGGAGGATGGTAGTTATCACTCGTACCACCAAGAGTAGGGCCGCTCTATCGCCCCGGCAGAGGTGCGGCCTCTTTTCGCTCTCGGCCCAGAGGGATGGCTGCGTCTGCCTCGTCGGATTGGGGGAACGACTACACGACAAAACAAATGACGCCGGGAACCAAATTAATTACCTTAAAATAAGAGAGATGGGGAGGAGAGAGGAGGGGAGAGACAAATCGGCATCCAAGTGACCTAAAGCAAAGACTATCGTTAGTTAACACAGTAGAAATCATGCAAAGCCAGTTTATATACTAAACCATAGATTGAACAAGCTGTATTAAGTTAGACAAACGCGTGCTACATATACATGTGTAAATATGACGTCATGATTCAATCAAAAGGGACCTCCCACTTTCAAATATAATGACAATGAGCCGTGAGCGCGAGTTTTACCTTTCCAGAACTGCATTCGGTCACTGCATTCGAAGACGAGATCTCGCTCGTCGCTCCATCGACGTCTTCACAACGCCATGCAAGATCCAATCGCTTTGATTTTCCTATTCTTCTGCGACGTCGCTGGCGTCTTGAGTCGGCGGATTTCGCTTTTCTGCATTTCGTCGTCTGCTGGCAGTATTGATTGAGAAGGAGCCGCTTTGGCGTGACCGATATCTGTCAATAGGATAATGAATCAAGAATCAAAAGGACTCGATATAGATTATATATGCACCCGCTTTGCTTCCGGGGAAAAATGCCCGACCCCTTTTCCCTTCGGAAGATCGACGAAGGAAAGGTACCGCTTCCTCGTCTCGATCGATTCCAAAGGCGACGATCCGTAGAGGGGCCCCCGACGCCGATCTTGCGAGGAAGCGGACGATCGAAAGCGTGCCCGTAAGAGAAAAGGTTCTACGAAAGACCGATGCATTTTCTGTCAACGAAAGTCGAGAAGAGGGCGATCTCACGTGGATAATTTCTATCATTCGATCCGTCTTCACGACGTCTTCACGTAGACTACGTGGCGGGTAATGTGAATGGCTTTATAAAGAAACGTATGATCTATCTGCTAAGGAGAAGGGCGAATCCTAACCTACGGCCATTCCCTCACGTCTTCTCCTCTAATCGCGAGATAGCGTGCGCTTGCCGTTGGTATTTATATAATCCGTTATTGCGCAGCGTATTTATTGCGACGGATTCTCTTCCAATTCACGCTGCTCGCGCACCATTTGCTCCTGAGCCTCGATTTCCTGCCGCGCATGCCACCAATTTTCCCGCCTATATATATACACAAAATTGACAAAAAAACATACATCGAAAGTGATGATTGAAGCTCACGTGTAAGCACCTTGAATTTTCGCTGCCGGCGTCGGCTTTCAGACTCACCGAATGAACGAGTTCGAGAAGAACGTAGTCGTATATTTTTTCGCGGCTGTATTCGATCGACTTCCACTTTTTGGAAGCAGCTGCTTAGAAGAAAAGTTCTCGACTTTCCTTCCTCTAAGCAATACATCTGACACCAACGACAAACTACAATACAGACACATGGACAAAGACAAAGGGGTAGAAGAAAAGTTCTCGACTTTCCTTCCACTAAGCAATACAACGACAAACTACAATACAGACACATGGACAAAGACAAAGGGGGTCAGCAGGGCTATGAGAAATATATATGGTTCACTTCTCTTCAAAGGATGTCATTGTTTTGATTGAGGGGGCTGCGGCTTTTCACCGGGGAGCAAGCTCTTAATAAGCTGGGTAAGACCATCAAATCTCTGGGTAAGACCATCAAATCTCTCATTCATTGCCGTTTCCAAGTCACCCACTTTCGTTTTCACTTCCGCTATTTCTATTTTCAAATCGGAAAGGCTAAGATTGGACGTATAATCGCTGAGCTGGTGGATGTCCAACACGTGACTGTCCCTTTCTGGAAGACCCACGTATCCTATGAATTCTTCATTCTTTTTGCCCAAAGCAAGAGCCGCTTTTCTTGTAAGAAGAATATGGGCATGCGCATGGCAATTTGTAGCGCCTGGATTGCGCGATATGCCGCTTTCCCACTTCCCAAAGTTGAAGCTGACTGATTCGACGATGTGATGCAACTGAGACGACGTTGTGAAACCGTCCGTGCCAACTAAATAACTTTGAATCTTCTGAAGCATCGTCAGAAGGCCATTCCATGCTCCGGCATGTTGCACAAATTGCACGTTGTTGTGCAGATCATGACGAAGTATCGGATCTTGTCCGTACGTATGATGGATAACTTGCGGCATGAATAGGAGATCACGGGTGCATGAGAAACGGCGAATCAAATACATCTTGACATCGCCAACGACAACGGGATCAAGACCTGTTAGACAATAAACGAACCATTCTCAACACTGATCCAAATTAATTAATTTAATACCTTTCAGACAATTCGACAAAGGAAGAACAAAATCGCAAGGCGTTCCCTCAATCACCTCGCATGACCGGTGTGCTGATTCTTCAGGTAGACCAGAAGGACAACGCGAAGAATACGAAGAAGAATACGAAGAGGCTGCCTTCGACTTCCAATCTGAAGCCTTCCGCTTCTTCCAATCTGAATACCATTGGCATTTCTCCTTATATCTACAGACACAGTCCTTAGGAGGTTGAGCGGTTAGGTCATGGGCCTGACGATCATCCTCGGGTAGTGCAAACAAGTGCTTGTCAACATACTCTTGAGCATGTTGAGTTAATAGCTTGATATTTTGATATCGCGCGCCTTCGGCGCGCTCGCCTTTGTTGACTGCTATAGCGACCTGAGCTTTTTCGACGTCATCTCTTCGAACCGCTTCAGCGTGCAGAATCTTAATAAGATTCACGACGTTGATTCGAGTGCTGATTTTAGAGGTTTCGATTGCCACGTCAATCCTGTATGCTTCCGAGAGGACGGGCGGAAGAGCGTGAACCCATCCGATGTGCATCTCGCACACTTCAGCCAACGTTTCCCCCGACAAAGAAGTGATGTTGGTGATCTTTTCCGGGTTAAACGGCCACAACTGAGCTAGATCCGCCATCGTTGACAAAATAGAATATCTAAGAAGACAAAGTATTTGGCTAAAGGGTCTCTTAATTGAATGGGCGTGGTTAGTCACGCGCGTTGCGTTACTCCAATATAAATAATCTTGTAATCAGAAACCTCTCCGATTAAATTCGCGGATTTGGTTTTAAAATCCGCGCGTTATATTTATACAGTAGGGCAGCTCTGCTGTGACGTCTAAGACTGTGACGTCTTCTGTGACGTCACGGTCTTCATGCAAGATGAGGGAGAGCTGCTGCTACGTGGCTCGCTCTTGGTACGCTCGCCTAGAAAACGCGCACGGCGTCCCAAACTAGCGTGCCTGGCGAGCGTATGCACCAATACGTGCGATCGAGACACACTGCGCCACCCAACACTGCCGTAACACACTCGAGGTAAAAGTTGGCAGCGTTGGAAGCATTCGAGGTCGACGTGGGAGCTGGTGGGAGCAGTCTCTGGACAAAAACGTACGCTGGCGTCGTCAATGCCAGTCGTAGTAGACAACAGACTCATCGAATGTACTTACTGTGATTATGAGAGAGCAACGACGACGATCAATCGATCCAATGCAGAGCAGAGCCACCTCATACGCTGTTCGGTAGGGAGCTGGGAGCCGACGCGAAGTGCGAACCAATCTGCGCAATGCGCATGCGTTGTGGGAAGATAAGAGTCCAACCAAACGCGTTCACCCACACAGCTCCCACACAGCACCATATCTGATTTCCCACACAGCACCATATCTGATTTCACTGCAGTCGTTGCTCGCTTTGCTTTCCATAGATTGTAAGTGACCTATAGAGTTCAACAAAACGTTCCGTACGCCCGTACAGATGGCGCTCGATCAGGCGTGTTTCGCATTGTCTCTAAAATCAAAAACCAGGGCAGAGCGATGTACCAAGTAGGCAAACAAGACTTGGAACCTGCATGAAACTGAGCTCGATTCCACAGTGAACGGCTCGGAAGATATAGCCCTTCTTCCTGATGGAGTTGCGATCATCTCGAGCGTAGGCGCGCGCGCATCATCTAAACAACGAGGCGCGCGAAAACTATCCTCCCTAAGGGCCTATGCAACATATCGGAGACAGATACGGCATATCATATGAAGAATTTCGTGCCCCACGGCGTATCGCACTGTCGTCAGATAAGCCGACGCTTCTCAACATGGGCTTACCTAGTATCTATGACGGGCGAAGGCTAGTTTTTGCAATACACACAAACACTGCGACTTCCGAGACGTTCAGCTGGAGAAAAGGGGAGGGGTGAGAACGTCATGCATACTGACTCACACGAAGAGAACGGTTCCCGCGGCAAATGGAAGCAAATCAATGTCGTCAGATTGATCAAGAGTCCTGCTCACCTCTTCGATCTGCCCGGTCGTTGTTTCGTCGACGTAGACAAAGATTCCACCACTCGAACCGGGAACAGTGACAGTCACCTTAACGTTTCCCTTATTGGCAAGCAGCACTTTCTTCTTGCGAGTCTTAGCATCGATGAATCCCTGTGCATATATGCCACCATCTGATCCCAGTTGCACACCACCGCCCTCGGAGCACTCCGCCTGGACAAACAAATGCTTCTCCGTAAACTCGCAGGGATCTCCAAAAATTGGCGTCGTAGCCGGCACGGTGCACGACCGTTTCCCTAAGCAGTACCTCTCCACAATCGCCGTCGAATTGCCGTCATCGCAAGACCCTTTTTCGTACTGCAAACAAACGCCAGACGGAGTTCCATACGAAGCGAAATCAACTTTGGAAACGACGGCGCCGGGCGTCGTGCATTCCAACGTCAAATTATCCAAATTCAGCACGATGCCGCAAAACGGATTAGCGGCGTTCGGCGACGTCGACGTCTCGACGATATCGTCACCAGGTTGAAAATAATGCGTAAGCATGTGCAAAACCCAGTAGCGTGCCGTCCCGTAGCCGGTCGTCCAATTGAGCAAGGCAACGCTCGGAAACTGCGCGCCGAGACCGAGATCCGGCAGCGCCGGATTTCCAACGAGCTGACTTTGTCCGAGAACGTCGATGCCCTGAAGGGACAACTTTCCGAAAATGTACGCGTACATCGATCCGGCGGCATTCCAATAGATCGACGGAAACATGGGAGAATTGGGATCGTTGTCGTTCGGCAATATGACGCCGATTTCGTCGATCGTCGTGCGCGTTTCGGGCGACAACGCCTTGCGAAGTACCTCCACTTCTTCGACCACGTCGAAAAATCCGTCGGCGCGCGAGAAAAAGACGTGATAGGAATTCGGATCGGTGCGATTGTCGCATCCGGCGTAGTAATGATAGCTGATGAAGTCGAGAGGCATATCGGGTAGATGATTGGATTTATTCAGAAAATACGGAATGAAAGCGGACTTATTCCCGCCGCCGAGAGCGAGACCGACGAATTTGATCTTGTGCTCCGGATCGGCGATTTTGCGTATGCCGGACACCATTTCGTCGTAGCGAGCCGTGTACGACTCCGGCGTGTTCTGATGTTCGCCCGTCACTTCGTTGAGACATTCCCAATAGGAGATATTGTAGTAGTGACCGGAGTGGTGTTCGATGCCGTACTCGTCGGTGAATCCGCCTCGAGTGTACCAAGACACCTAATAGAGGTCATGACATTTTTTTTCTAAAACATTCTTCTAATTGTACGTACGAGTCTTCCGTAGTATTCTCCCAGTTGCGTTCCGGTGGGATCGACGAGTTGGGTTCCTTCTTCGTAACCTGGATTAGCGCCACGATCTATTAATCAATTATGTAAGGTATTTATTTTTCCAGCTAAGAAGCTCGCCTGGATCGTCGGGATAGGGTATGCGATTTGGAGTTCTATACATCCACTCGGGTATGGTGGAAAAATTGATTATTGCGGTGTGATTGCGAGTTGCGTTCATGAAATCTTCCATCATGGGATCGATCACCGAAAAGTCCCAATAGGTGTGATTCTGAGCAACGCTGCACGTCACCTGAGAGGAAATTCCATATAACTTGGGCAATATGAAGAGTTTTGTGTCTCCAACATTAGATTGAAATCTTCTTTAGTTTTATTCTTCGATTAGCCGGATTAATAGTTTTTAGTCTTGCTTCGTTCGTCTCGTATACCTGAACAGCGAAATTCTTTCTCGTTCCCGCGCAAGGTTCTCCAAAAGTCTGTTGGTTCACGGGAAACGTGCAACTGCTTGTTCCCATGCACGCCTTCTCCACAACCGCTGTCGAATTAGCCGCACTGCAGTTACCCATCGTGAAATTCCCGCACGTGCCTTCCGGTGTCCCATAGCTAGCAAAATAAACCTAGAAAGAAATACATATAAAATTGACGTAATGACTGAGAGCTCCCCACCTTGTTTATGACGCCTTGGGAACAAGACAACGATGCGTTCCATCCGTTCGGCTCCTCCAGCTGAAGTTGGGTGCACAGCCATTGGCCCGACGGTGGGTCGAGTTCTGCAACGGCCAATCGAGGATAGGGAAGCCTGGAATGAAAATTTCGAACGAGTGGGTTTTTTTTCTATTTTGACGTCGCACCAGGGTACGTAGCGAATGTAATCTGCTTCCAGTTGTCGCAAGCTTTCGAACATCTGCTTGGAAACGGGGAATTTGCGCTCGAGAAGCGGATTTACGACGACTTGAAGAGTAGGCGTCGTTTTGCTCGTGATTAGAGTGTTTCCCCAGGCAATTGCGACCGTTGCAGCGTTCGAAGCTGAGCATGTGCATAGATAGGAGGCGAAAAACACCGAAAGGAACAACATCTCTTCGTTCTGAGTCACGTGGTCATTTAATTATTTGTTAGGAAATTATGTATCATGCTTACTAAAATAGTCATTGCATTCCACGTAAGACTGCAGACTCCCTATATCAAAGCGACCGCTAATCTCCATGCACCACACTGACGCTCGGTTGCAAAGATACCGAATAAAATTTCCAGGGGCATCCATTTCTACCAACGAAGCCCCATCTGCTTTCTTCGCCAAAAGAAACTCCCCAACAAGCCGAATCCCCACCTTGGAGAGGAGATAAAAACACGGACAAGCACGTCGTGAAGACGTTCCCTCAGGACCGGGTTTTTCCAAAAATGTTCTAACTTTTCCATCAGCATCAACGTCCAATATTCCATACTTCCTAGTCTGTTCAGCAGTGCATTCGTACGACAGAACGACGCCCCCGATATTCTCGTCCTCCGCTTTCTTTCGCTGATAATATTTGAGCAGATCTCCAATGTTGAAATCCTCGTAGAAAAGCGTGTCGCCTCCTATGACGATGATGTCCTCGCCGGGGCTCCCGATTCGATCGAGCGCGAGTTTTATGTCGGCCACGGCTCCCAATCGCGTTTCGTTCGACGTCGTTCCGTCGTCGACGATTTCCACGCTTCGCTCGTCGTTCTCTCGCCTCCACGTTTCGAATACGTTCGCGAATCTGGCGTTCGTCACGAGGTGGATGGACTCGATGGCGGCGCACGATCGCAACGATTTCGTCCACTTCGAGACGAGAGGGACTCCGCCGACGGGAAGAAGAGGTTTGGGAAGACCGAGCAGAGACGAGAATCGTCCTGATCGATCCTCGGTTATATCCCTCTGCAGACGCGTCCCATAGCCAGCCGCCAATATTAGGGCTCGCATTCGGTTGACGCGTTGTGTACAAGCCTGATCACATGAGCATCTAATGCAGCCCAGCAAATCAACATATCAATCAATCCATATAAAAAATACGGAATGCCAGCGCAGCGCAAATCAGCTTACGTTCATTTTAATTTTTAATTCAACGTTCCGAATTTGAGCACTGACGAATCTTTCGGTATCAATATTCGATCGTGAATGTCCTCGAGACGTTCGACGACTTGTCGAAAGGCGAGACGCTGGTCTGGCTCCGCGTTCCAGCAATCCACCATCAAAGAGACGTAGTCGACGGGAACGTGTGCATCCGACAGAGCGGTCGGCCGAGTGCCGGCGAAAACGGCATCGACGAATTCAAATTTGGAACGAAAGTTACGATCACGGTACGGCATAGTTCGTTCCCAAATTTCCCACAGCACAATGCCGAAACTAAAATACGATATTGTATATAAATTAAATACGCGCATAAACTCACCTGTAAACGTCGACGGCCGTGCCGTACGACCCGTTTCGAAGCAGCTCCGGAGCGCTCCAAAGAAGCGTTCCAACGCCGACTGTCAGCCCGTAGTCCGCCTGCAAAAGAGGAGACGTGTCGGATAATGGGCCCTCGCCGCTTTCTTCCGTCTCCTGGCGCGCTCCTTCGGCTCTGACGAGCCTCGCCGAGCCAAAATCGGCGACTTTGATCACCCAACGTTCGCTGACGAGGAGATTTGTGCTCTTCAAATCGCGATGGATTCGAGGCGGTTGGAGGCTGTGGAGAAATCGCATTCCTTTGGCGGCGTCCAAAGCGAATCGAAGCTTTTGAGACGAACTCAAAGCGACGGTGCCGTCGCGCAGAATGCTCATCAGCGATCCTCTCGACATGTACTCGACGACGAGAAAAGGCGAATTGTCCGGAAAAGTACCGCCGCCGAAAAAGTAGACAATATTCGGATGACGAATGGCTCGCATGACTTCGATCTCGCGCTGGAATTCCAACACGGTGCGTCGATCCATTTGAAAGCATCGAAGCTTTTTCAACGCCACCGTCATCTCGCGATACTCGGCCTTATACACTTCGCCGTATCCGCCCGGCGTGTCCACGTCGATTCGGCCCTTGAGCGCGATCTCGCGAGCGTTGATGTTCCACGCGTCCTTGATCTCCGCCAGTTCTTTCGTCTTCGCGAGCAACTGCTTCTCGCTCGCCGTCTTCATGCGACTCGTCCGACTCAGACGAACGGAAACGACGACGAGAAGAACGACGAGCATCGTCGCGCCGATCGCGACGCCGCCGACGATGATGGCCGTCGGCAGGGTGCACGTACCGTTCCCGTTCGCGCCGTAGCCCCAACTGCAGCGACACTGTCGCGCCTCGGCGAACGCTCCCTTCGCGAGAAGATTCGCCGAGACGCTGCAATCGCCGTGAACGCAGTACGAGACGCCGTCGTCGCATTCCGTGCAATTTCCCGCGTTCGTCGATCCGACGTTAGGCGACCAGAATCCTCTCGGACACGTCATACACGGGCCGTATTCGCCCGTCGACGAATACGTTCCCGCCGGACAATAATCGCACGTCGCCTGAGCGAAATTCGCCCTAGACGCGTTCGTTCCGGGAGGACAAGCGACTTTGATCACGTAGAACTCCGTCTCTTCGGTCGACGCCGACATCGTTTCGCCCCAGTAGAGCGCCGTGACGCTCAGCGCGACGACGTACTCGCGACCGGTCGAATTCGTCCAGACGCTCAAGTCGGCGATGCGACGCGTGAGATAAGGCATTCGACTCTCGCTCAGCGTCATCCATCGATCGGTCGTCACGTCGTACGACCAAACGCCGTAGACGGTCTCGATTTCCGATTGCGAGCACGAATACGCCGTGCACAATCCACTCGTCGTGCGTCGTCGACACGACGCGGTGACGCATCCGCCGGCGAGAAGCATTTTCGTGCCGAAAGCGACGGCCGAATGAAAGCATCGTCGACCGGGCGACGCCGAGGATCCGCTGACGGCGGAAAACTGCTGTTTGTCGACGTCGTACGTCCACATGTCGTCGAGGCAGGGTACAGGGGTTTGATTCAAAACGCTGCTTACGCCGCCGTATATCAGCACGCGTGATAGATGATCGAAAACGGCGGCTGAGTGTCCGTAACGCGGGTTGGGAACGAGCGACGATGGAGTGACGTTTTCCCACGCGACGTCAACGCGTCGACCTTCGTCGAGAATCGAAACGGTGCACTTCCACATGTCGCCTAAGACGGCGGCGTCGAGCGCAACCGAGTCGATGCCGCCGTAGACGAGAATTGACCGAGAAGATATCGGCACGGCGGAATGGAAAAAACGTCGTCCCGGTCCCTTTTCGCCGTCGCTGCTATTGATCCACAAGTTCGAACGCACTTGGTACACCCAAGTTTTGTCTGAGACGACAATCAGATCACCGCTTTTTGCGTAGTTCAACCGATATCCGCCGTAGACGACGAGTAGCCCGTTTGGCAAGCCGATCACAGTGTGATGAAATAACTGAGGAGGATAGCCGGCGCATCCCAAGCGAAACCACGTCATCGTCGTCGTATTCAGCATCCACAGTTGTCCGGCCAACGAACCGTCGTCGCTGATCACCTGACCTTTAATTTGCGAAGGACCCCCGCTGAAGACGTATGCCAAGACGTCGCCGTCAACGATCGTTCGAGCCAATTTGGACATTCCGTAGCTGAAGTATTCGTCGCCGTCATAGGCGAGCGTATCCGGAAAGGACTTGGGATTGGCGAGACGTTCCCAGAACCACACTCGAGGTTCGAGTGCCGTCAAATGCCAGAGATTGTAGTCGTTGGGTCCGGATAGAATCAAGGCGCTTCCGTTGACCATGGCGCCGGAGACGCGATTTTCGGAGAAGGCGATTTCGCACGGCGGTGCGGCACTCGTGTGTTCGTCGTACGCAATCAGAGGTGTAATCCACGTGCCGTTCGACTCGAGTTCAAAGGCAATCGGCGACGGAGTGGCCGTGCCAATCACGTAGAGCAGCGACTTGACGCCGTCGACGGGATTTACGCTATCGAGAACAAATCCCAACGATCTACTGCACTGTTTGACGTCATCGGGAACTTGAGAACTCAGTATAGTCCACGTGTTCGTCGCCAATGAATATTGCCACAGGTGCTCGCTTATGACGTAGAGAAGTGACTGATTCAGATTGGCTGCAGATGCTGCGTAGCACGGCGGCGTCGACGGCTCGGATTTTTCCTCGAGCTGAATCCACGCGTATCGACGCCCGTCTTCGATGCACCTCATTTCCCATAGGCCATCGATTGGCTTATCCGCCTTTGTACAGCCTCCGTAGACGAGCATGGATTCCTTACATCGACACGTGGTGTTCGTCTGACGAACGACGACGGCACTGTGACCTTTCCGCGGCGCGATCGCGTTCCCTGTGACGTCAGGTTGGCGCCACGTCAAGTTTCCCGCGTCGAATAGCCACACTTGATTGGTCGTCGCGTCCGCGTCGCTTCCGCCGAAGAGAATCCCGTATGCGTCGCATAGGGCAACGAGCGAGCTTCCCTGCGCGGGAGGCGGGCGCGTCGCGTCGCCGATGGCGGCGGCGACGAAAAACGAATTCACGTTCACTTGATAGATCCACGTTATCGAGCCGTTCGACGCGCGAGAGGCGAAGAATAGAATTTGGTGGCCTTTTTCGCTCGGAAGCGCGAGCGTCGTCGCGACGATGTCGCTCGCTTCGCCGGCGTCGAGCGTCGGCATGTTTTTGTCGAAAGGCCATGCGGTGAACGAGTTCCACTCGTTCGGAGAGCTGATTCGAAAATTCCAGAGCTCGTTTGCAGTGATCTGCACGAGAAGAGGGAGGAGGAGGAGAACGGCCGCCTCCATTTCGGGTCACGAGAATGACATACGGGGAATTAATCGATTAACCTTCGACGCCACTACACTCCCAGTTCGTCATCCACCAAGTTTCTCGATCGTATCGCTCTGTAGAATGAAAAAGCGTCTTCGTTAGGTGAGTTCGGTACATTTCGGTCGCCTAGCGTCGCCCGTAGGCTTCGCACTTCCTTATATCGTTTACCAAACCCACCCCGATTGCTTCGCTGACCGCCCTTTTGTTCGCTCTTTGCTACGTAACTAGCGTTAGAAATCGTTTTGGTTCATGCGATTCGGCCTATATAATTCTCTCTCACCTCCTTGGCTCACTTGACCCCGCACGATAGAGGTGTCAAGCCCCAAAAGAATCCGAATCGTTTTCCCCTTCGGAATCGAAGTCGCGGTCGATGACACGCGCTTCGAAAAGTTTCATCGACAGTTTCGCTTACATTTGCGCAAAGGAAACAAACCTTAGAAACGGTAGAACGAACGTTTGCATTTCTTTCCGGTTTCGCGCCCCGCTTCACTGTTTGCGAGTGAGAAAACTAGCAGGATGTAGCGATTTCGTCCGGGTGGGAAGGCAAGCTGTATGCTGTAACAACGCTTCCTGCCTACCCAACGAGTGCGTCGACTTGCGGTGACTTCTTCCGGTAACTCCCTTCCTCCACCGCCCTACATTCAAATAAACTCCGAGCTCCCACCCATAGAAGCCTACCGCCTAGAATCATATGGGTTAGATCCTGTTTCTCCACATACATTTGCTCGTAGGGAAGAAACAGGAGCTTTTTTCAGGAAGCAAACCGTGACCTCTAGTTGGATATCCCTTAGGACATCAAACCTAATTTTCCCCCGCATGCGTTATTAATCAACAGGACTTTTCTCTCTCCACACCTGTTAGGCCTAAAGGATATTTCCCCGATGTACGTCGTCCTACTGGGTCTCCTGTGCGGCATTGCCGCCGCCGTCATCATCCTTCTCGTCGTCTGCCTGTGCCATCGATGCGGACTCCTCGACTCGTGCATACGCTCAACCAAACCCGATTCCGACTATCCCATCATCGGGTTTCCGTCTCCGGACGCGCTCTCCGGTCGAACGGAGTACGTCCAACCGTCGTTCACCGACGACGGCGATCTCGACCCGCGACCGGGTCGACGCGCTCCGCCGCCCGTCGCCGCCGCCGAAATACCCGGATCTGCTGTCGACGCCGCCGTCCTGCGCGAACGACTCGCACGACTCGCCTACGACAGCGGCGACGAATCGCCCATGCCGCTCGGACAACTCGATTTCAGCGTCGGTTACGATTCCGACGCTATGGCGTTGGCCGGCGTCGTCATGGGCGCGACGCAATTGCCGATCGTTCGCGGACGCGCGCCGACGACGTTCGTTCATGTCACCCTGTTGCCCGGGCAACACTATCGGTACAAGACGTCGACGAAACGCGAGGAGACGAATCCGCGTTTCGACGAAGCCTTTCGATTTGGGGTCGTCGATTTGGACGAGTTGATTGGGAGCGGATTGCTGCAGTTTCGGCTCTATCATAGCGATTGGCTGCGAAAGGAGGAGCTCATTGGCTGGTATGACGTTAACTTGGGAGACTACGGAAAGGCGAGACTGTGTAGCGGTGTGCGCGAGAGTTGCCCGCTGAACAGTCCGGCTATTTTGGTAAATAACGAACTGCATCAGCTTTTGCTTTTACCTTATTCTTTTTCTAGCGTAAGGTGTCGTCCCTGTCCAGTCAGTCTTCCTATAGTGAGACTCCTCTGTCTGGTGGAAGTGCTCCTCATTCGGCGCGCATCGTCGGGGAAACGCCCGAGATGTTGCGACGACAACTCGGCTTCGTTTCCATCGAGAAGTCGATCGATTCGCATCATCACAGCGACGGAACGCTGAGCGAATCGGATTTGAGCGAGGGGCATTTTCAGGCGTCGCCGAAACGGTCGTCGCAACGGCGATCGCGGAAAATCAGCGCGAGAATGGGAGGCGGCATGATTCAGCTTTCGATTAGCTACAGTGAGGAGAACGCCCGTCTTTTGGTCATTGTTCTGAAAGCGAAAGATTTGCCTATGAGGAAAGGTGGCCAGGCTCCAGGTAAGAGAACCGGCGTTTATACGATATTTTACCTGAATTTTTCTTTTTAGATGTGTTTGCTCGGTTGCATCTCTATAGCAATCTCGATCGAAGAAAGCACTCAAAGAAATCGACGAGTGTGAAGAAAACGAATCCGGATCCCGTTTTCAACGAGTCGTTTAGTCTCCACTGTGCCACCAGCGATCTCGACCACGTGACGCTCGTCGTATCCGTCATGGATCGAGATAGCAGTGGGGAAAGCGTTCTGCTTGGACGAGTCAATCTCGGCGTGGAAGCGTCGGGAGAACGCGAGGCTCGACACTGGTTGGACGTCGTTTCCCAAGAAACGGCGGGTAGAAACATCACGGCCTGGCATGCCTTGAAAAAATAGGACACTACATAAGTCATATGTAGTGTATTATTAATATATATATACATATCTTTAAACGACCAGGTGCTGACGTTTTGAAACGAATCGTGACGTCATTTCCTTTATTTCAAAACAGATCACGTGTCTTCCGGGTGAGAGCATTTCCAATACGGAAGTAGTCGGGTCTAATTTCATTTCTAGTCTTACCCGTCTCTGGGCGACCCCCCGACGACTTCGTCATCGCTTCGTCTCGCTCTCTCGCTTCTATCTTCTTCTAAAGACGTGCGACTTGTCGTTTCTATCGTCGAAATGTCGAAAAACTACGACGTCCTTCTCAAACTGCTTCTCCTCGGCGACAGCGGCGTCGGCAAAACGAGCCTCCTCTGTCGCTACGTCGACGAGGAGGTCCGTTCGACGCACGTCGCTACGATAGGTCTGCGAGAGCGAGAAAAAGAGACGAGAAAACCAGACGAAGGGTGTCGATGTTACTAACACTTCCTTTACTCCGTATAGGAATCGACTTCAAGCTGAAGACGATCGAATTGGGAGGCAAACGGATCCGAATCCAAATATGGTGAGAGCGAGTCAGGTGACCCCCCGGCTCCGTTCGCTTACTTGGCGTGCAATAAAAGGGACACGGCCGGACAGGAACGATTCGAAACGCTCACTAGCCAGTATTATCGTCGCGCGCAGGTGCCTTAGGAGAGACGCGACGCAGATAAGCGAAGAGATAAAAATCGTTTTCTCACTCTGGGCGCAGGGCATCCTGTTGTTATACGACATATCGAGCGACAAATCGTTCAAGAACGTTCGCAAGTGGATATCGAACATATCTGAAGTGCGTGCGCGGAAGAGAGAAAAAAACTAGAATAAATAATCAACGAACTTAACTTTTAGTACGCGGAGTCGAACGTAAAGATGGTTCTTGTGGGAAATAAGTGCGATATCGACGCTGGTCGTCAGGTCACTGCGAAACAAGGCCAACAAGTGGGAGGAGATGGGCTCGATTTTTTTCTTTCCTGACTAAGGTTCAATGTTCTAGCTTGCCTCTGAATATGGAGTCAAGTTTTTGGAGTGTAGTGCCGTGAAAAATCTCAATGTTACCGAGGTGGGATGGCAACACCTATTTCCCATTTCCTTCCTTGAATCTCTTCTTTTTTCTATAATTAGGCGTTCAGAAAACTAGCTGAGGAAGTGGTGGTGGTTCCAAATGAGGCAAGGCCACAGGTGTCACCAATTCGATATTGAAATTCATTTGTTCCTTTACGTAGAATGCAAAAAATCGGACACTAGACAGAAAAGAAAATGAGGCGCCCTCAATTTATCTATCGTCGCAATCGCAAGAAGAAGGAACCTCTGAGAATAAATGCAGTTGCTGACGGAGAGACGAAGGCCTATCCCCACAAGAAACAAAAATAACGAAATAATATTGTGACAAGGCTCCTTTAGCCATGAAATTAGCTACACAAACCCATGTATTGAAAACGCTAAAATCTTGCTCTTGTGAGCCCCGGGCCCCCTTTGATGATAAGAATCAGCTAAATCCTCAAGAAGAAAAAGAAAATTATGATGATGATGATGGCGAGGGCTCCCTTGGGAACGAAAACGTGTATTTAGTTACACAAACCCCCCTTTTTTTAGTCGAAACGAAAATCGAAATTTTTCGATTCTTTTATCTGTTTCTATTGGTTGGAGTTGGGGCCCCTTCGACGACCGCCGAAGCCGGCGACGACGTTGACGAAACGACGATTGTACTGCATTCGTCTCTTCGCTCGTCCCGTCTTCTTCTTCTTCTTTTCCTGCTTGTCGACTTTCGGCGTTTGGCCGCGAACCTTGCCGGCGCGCGCCAACGATCCGTGTACTTTTCCTGTAAGGCAAATTGATGTGAGGCCCCCTTTGAGGAAACGACGGGGTTTCGGACTCGCCTCCTGGTATTCTGAGCGTGACGTCGACTCCGGCGCTGTTCGATAGTACGCCGCAAAGTAGTTCGTCGTCTTCGAGAGGCCGGCCAGCGTGCGTGAGGAGTAGATCGTCGATTGGAAGATCTTCCGCCGAACCGACGGCGTTCTTGAGATCGGCGACCGTCATCGTGTCGTCCACGTCGACGACGTGGGTCGTTTGGGCATTGACAAAGATTTGCATCGTTCGCGAAGGTTGAGGATGCTGTAGAATGAACTCAATCGAGCAACTTTATAACGGAGTGTTGCACCACCACGTGAAAAGAAACGCATGCGCACTACGTTCATTGGGAACACTATTTATTAGTCAGGACAACACATGCCAATTTTTCGCCAGCGGTATTTTCTCATCTTGCCGTATAACCGAATTGAAAAATGAGAGACATTAGTAACTACCATATATTTTTTTGGTGGATAAATACAAAGAAATATCTTATATATGCTAACACAAACCATAGCATGCATTTGATAACTACTGAAAAACTGCAATAGTCTAGTAAAGTACTACGCTATTACTAGTAGGTGTTTTCAAGAAAGTATCAATAAAAGCTGAGTCAACGAAACCACACGTACGGCAGGCCAAATCTAAACTACAAAATAACTAAAAACAATAACTAGGGGAAAAGCTAGCGCTACACTAACGAGACAAGCTGCGAACAGATAACCCTAACCCCCTAACTTGATAGAGATACTGCAGCTTGCAATCACAAACAGCAAAAGAGAATCTACTATGATTGTCTAACTCCAACAACCGCCGTGGCAATGATAGCACAGATTGTTAGAGAACTCTGAACACCAGCTGTAAACTGATGTTTGCCATCAATTTTGTGAAGTTGGAATCCATCAGCACTTTGCTTGCTCCATTTACTCGAGTGCTCTTCTTTCACAAACGTATCTTCAGAACCAAAGAACGCATCAATGCCACAGGGCACTTGATTTTCTTTAGGGGTATACTCTTTGACTATATCAATTCCTATCTCAAAGCAAGGGAGCCATTTCATGAGCAGAGAGGACGAGGTCGTGTCTAGCTCAAATTCGTTTCTTAGACGAGGAGAGAGAAAGGCCAGATTTTTCACATGATGAAGCATTTCGCGATAAGGCACCTCTTTTCTAAAAACAGCGGCCGGTATTAGGAGCTCCTTTGGGTGAGGATATGGTAGATGAGGCGCGTACCATGCGCCAACAAAAAAGTGATAAATGGATATTTCATGGTTTTGCCAAAGTCTGAGAGCCAATTCGTATGCTATAAGTGCTCCCAGACTGTGACCGTAGAAAGCAATTCGTGACTTTCGTGCAAGTGGCAAAACAACGGTCAGCGCCAGCTCAACGAAACTGTTCAGATCGGATAGGAGTGATTCTTCTTCTTTTCCTTCCCATCCTGGAAATTGCATCACAGAAAGCGCAATGTTGTTCTTATAAAGTTGTGCACTCCAATTAGCGTAGTTGGAAACACCTCCAGCAAGTGGAGGAAAGCATATCAGATGACAGATAGCTTTTTCGCCAGGGTCGCTGGCAGAGTATAACCACTGGTTCGGAGCAGCTGTCTTGCTGGCATTTGTCTCATCAGATTGACTCACGATATCGCTGACGAGGAGGCTGAGAGTACAGTGATCGTCCAAAAGACGAACAGGTGGCACAAACACGTTAAACAACAATCGAATAGTTGTGCTTATTTCTGAAGCCATCAGAGAATCAAAGCCAACGGAAATCAAAGAAGCATCTGAGGGAATTTCTGCTAAGCCGACTTTGTTGCAAACCCAGTCAGAAAGTGTTTCCCTGGCTATGCTTTGTTTCTTCTCAGGCGAAGAGGACGAAAACAAAGTTTCTTTTTCACGATCTAGTGTGAACGCATTTGCAGAGCTCGTCACGCCTTTCAATCGAGAGAAATTCTGTAGACTTGAAATTTGTAGAACGTACTTCGCAGCATCGATTCTCGCTTGAACGCAGAGACTTTGAAAAGAACCTAATAGCATGGTCGAACCCATGCAGTCCAGGGCAACTTTGCTATCAAGAAGGCCAAAGCCTCTCGACTTTAGAAAGTTCATAACTTGGACGTGTTCCTTTAGGTAGCCCGTGTCTTTAATGGGTCCGAATTGCACAGCTGTTGCCGCGAGACCGTTCTTCCTTCTGAACGCAGCAATAGAGTTCAGAATAATGTTCGCAGTACAATAGCTACATTGACCAGAATTTCCGAAAAGTGACACTGAACTGGAAAACAGGACGAAGTAGCGAAGATTCAGGTTATACGCTACTGACTGCTTATGCAACAGCCAAGCGCCGTACGCTTTTGGCAGTAAAACCTTTTCGACACCGTCTCTATTAAGTGAGAGCAGCGTTTCGTCTTTGTAAACGGCAGCGCAGTGAAATATGCCAGCTAGTTCTGTCGATTTGAACGAAACAATTTGATCGAAAGTAGAGCGCACGGCGTCTTCATCGGATACATTAACTAGGTGAATGACAATTTCTGACATTTGCTTGAGAACGTCCAGTCTCTTTTCTTCGTCTCCACAAGGCGCTCTTCGTCCTACAAGATGCAAACGTTTAGCACCGCGATCAACAAGCCATTCAGCTAAAGACAGTCCCAATCCCTTCAGGCCACCCGTAATTAAATAACTCTCGTCCGGATGGGCAAAAAATAGGCATTTTTCAGACATCACCAAATCGAGTTCCTCGGCGATCGTCTTAGTAAAAAAGCTACGCCCAAGCTGATCTGAAAGCGGCAAAGTCGTCAATTCGCTCAACGAGCCACTGGGGACAATCCGTTTCAAAGCCAATGCTTCACCGGCAGGATCGCACATGTGCTGCATAAATCTCGCCAAAGCTCTTTTGAATTGACGTCCGTCAGCTAACTGTCTCGTGCTCGGTAAAGGAATCCACTTGAGGGACGCCCTTACGGCTGTTTCCAGCAAAAAGAGCCGTTGATTACACAGTCGTACAGAATAGATGCAACTGGCAAACAACTTCGCACGACTGAAAAGCAAATCGGCTTCGCTATAGGCAATATCGTCGAGAAGAACAACGACGGTAGCCATCTCCTTTACAGTCGAGAAATTCTTGTCTAAGCAAATCGCGGAAATTGCTTCTTTTTCGTGGTCACCCAGAGCGTCAGAAATCGTTTCTTTGTTGTGCACAACCGTAGCGTTAGCTCCAAGCGAACGCGCTACGTTGTGCACAGATATTGCGTCAGATATTTTATCACCTGCCCACACAAGCACAGTGTCAGTTTCACCAACTGCGTGCACCTCAGTAAGGAGTGCATAAATAATTAAGAATTCCTGCACAAGGTCGTGTAGAGCAGCCTCAGAATGTTTGATTGCTTTCGGTATCCTGACAACGTGGGCATTGGGAACGTGCACAAACTTAGAAACGGATTCCGAAAAACCAATGACGTCATCTTTCACATTGATGTCGTCTGTTCTTGTGGCATTTTCTACAACTCCTGTTATCCAAGCGCAAGGACTGCTGTTTGTATCCGTGTCAACACACGATTTATAGTCTCGTACAAAAGAAAAACTATTTGTACGGACAGAAACAAAGCCAGATTCGGCGAATCTTCTTCTAGAGCAGCTCCTCTTTACTGTCTTTGTCTTGCTGGAGTAGATCAAAGACCAGTCTGAATCAGAGTCAGGTGAGCTAAACGTTTCTCTTTCAGTTTCCACAAGACGAGGAAAAAAAGTGACATAGGATTCGCTCTCAGCGTCAAATCGAATTGCACGCTCGTTCTCTTGTAATTGATTGTCGCAAAAGTGAGTCAAAAACGTTTTTCCAAGATTCTCTTGTGATATTGTACTTGGAAAGTCGACAATTGTAACATTGATGCCAACTTCATACGCAGATGTTAGCAGGTACGCAGCAACCGTGGCTTGACAAGCATTTATGCGGTCAGAAATGTCAACGTCGTAAGCATCTGTGGTAAGAAGCCACACACGCAAGTCTTCTTTAAGCAATAGCTTAAGACCAAATTCATCGCTCAATTTCAGTATGAGTTCTAAAGGTGACAGTGCAACGCTAATAAATTCATCGGCTGTTGCCGTTGCAAACAGGTCGTCATCGCAGCAGTCAAAAACGGGAACACAAATATCGGTTATGTCGCTGCGCGAAGAAATGCGCTGAGCGATTTCTTTATCAGTTGGAAGAACGACTTCTTCTACGGCAAATCCTGCTTGGGCAATTGTTTGCAACAGAGATTGTAAAACAATGCTTTTGCGACGTCTTGAAGAGACGACTAGGACGGTACGATTAGCTTCTATGTCGTCAGGCAGCTGCTTTGTAGCAACAGCAGGGCTCCGTGGAACCCAGTTCAATTTCCAGAAGCACGGACTTGCTTCTGCATCATCTGCTGAAAACGCAAGGGCGCTAAAAGTCAAGCCAGTTAGACGAATAACAATCTCGTGATTGTCAGTTCTGAATGCGGTGACGTCACACCGCTGTCCGTTTGCATTTTGATATTCTTTCAGGTACAACCACAAATCGGATGGAACTTGGTCGTCAAACAACTCAAATTTTTCTACAGATGTTGGAACACGAAGCACTCGCCAGCCTGAATCTTTGTTTACTGTACTTGTTTTCAGCGTCAGCAAAAACAAGTAGCCCTGAAAGCAGCCATCTAAGACGGCGGGATGCACGAAGTAGCGATGCAGGTCGCGACTAATTTCGTTAGGCGCTCTAATACGCAAAAGAATGGCAGTGCTGTCTTCGGACAAGGCTGCAGCTTGACACACCTGAAACGAAGGACCCATCGCAAAGCCCTCTCCAACGGATTCTCCGGATATGACTTCGTACACGTTTGAGACGGTCTTCGAGCACTCTTTGGAACACTGTTCAAAACTGATTGCCGTATTGCTGCTTTGATCACCGCCGCTCCTAAGCGTCATTTTGGCGTGATTCTGCCACTTCAAAGATGCCTCTTGTGGTAATTGAGTAGTCTTATCTTTGCTCTCCGTCTGCTGACCATTTTTCTGACTGTAAACGGTCACTTCATAGTCTTGTCTTCCTATTTTCTCGGCAACAATTCGTACAACCGCAGAACTGTCCGGCGCAAACATGAACTTCTGAAACTTGACGTCTTTTATATAAAAGCTGAAGGCATTATCAAAAAGTTCTTTTCCAGCTTGTATGCAAGTTTCAATGTAGGCTGCTGCAGGAAAAATAACACTGCCTTGTATTACGTGATCCTTAAGCCACGGTAGCGTAGCAGCTGAATATTCACCCGCCCATATAACAGCTCCTTCATCACTCAAGCCTGAAATGTCAGCAAAACTGGTTTGGCGCGTTCCAAGCAGAGGATGATTGCCGTCAAACGGATGATAAAAGATTTCTTTCGCGAGTTTACCACAATCCCAGCATTCCACTCTTTGCCAGGGATAGTGAGGTAGAGAGACAACTTCGTGGTTTTCGGAACGAAACAAGCTGCTAAAATCAATCTTGTGCCCAAGAACATGCAACTTCCCAAGACAACGAAGTATAGACGCAGTTTCGTCAACAGACGGGCTTTCGATGTTTTTCGGTCTTTTCAGAGTCTCTAGAGTGATAGATTTCGACGCACTTCGAGCGTTCACAATGTCTCTTATAATGGGAGTAAGCGCGCAGTGAGCTCCAATTTCAACGAAATGAAAGTCGCCTTTCTCCAATAAAACGTTTACGGCGTCTTCGAAACGAACGGTCTGCCGTATATTAGACCACCAGTAAGCTGAAGTAGCCGCTTCACTGCGAGTAATGTAGTCGCCCATGACGGTTGATACCATATCTACGAGAGGTCTATCAGAGTTTTCGGCGGTGTCAAAAAGTGGAAATCGCGCAAGAAACGTCTCCTTCAGTCGATCTTGCTGAAAACTGTGAAATGCGTTATTGACGCGCAGAAATCTACATTTCATTCCTTTTGCTTCCAAAAGGTTGCACGCCTCTGTGAGAGCATCTTCATCTCCGGAGAGGACCAATTGCTGCGAACTGTTTACAGCAGCTACGTCAAACTTTCCGAAACTGGGCCGTCGTTCTTCTAAATCATTCTCTGCCATGTTGAATTTTTTCCTACTTTCGGAGGCAAATAGATGCCTCGGAAGACTATCTAATACTTGTGCTTTGTTTCCAAGGACGACAAGCATCTTTCCGCAACCACTTGTTTCGCGCAGGAGACTGCCACGAAGGAATATCACAGCTGTCGCTTCCTTTAGACTAAGCAGTCCGGCTGCGTACGCGGCAGCAACTTCGCCAACGCTGTGGCCTAAAATTGTTATAGGTTTAACGCATTCGCGGAGTACCTCGAAAAGAGCCACTTCCAGAGCGAAGATGCACGGTTGAGCAATATCTGCAGTTTTCAAATAAAAACGTACGTTTTTTTCAGCCTGCTCTTTATAGTATCTGACCTGTTTGGTTCACATTAGACTCTTCTCTAGATGACTGCAAAACGGACATCAAGGACCACTTTGCTCCCAGTTCCCGAAGAATCGTATCAATTTTCTGCGACCGCACCTCCATTATTAATTAAATCTTACCAATACAGTACGAATTAAGCTACCTTAATCGTTGAGCGAAATTTTCCGTTTTCTTCGAGCAACTGTCTTCCCATGGCCCACCACTGCGTTCCCATGCCCGAAAAGACAAAGGCAACCGGAGAGGCCGCAGATTCTTCGAAGAAGACGTTTTCTGTCGCTTTACCGATCAGAAAATCCTGAAGACGCTCTTTCGCTTCTTCAACGCCACCTGCTATAAGAGCGAGTCGGCGTCCATGATGCTGAAATCGAACGGCGGCAGTATAGCAAATATTCAAAAAGGCGGAAGCAGAGACATTTTTCGGAAGATCGTCCAGAAATTTTTTCATAGCCTTCGCAGCATCGCTCAAAGCGGCTGAGCTTGAAGCGGACAAAAGTAGCAGATTTACTGCATTATTTGAAGATGCCATGGAGGCGTCTTCAACGTCACGTCTAATGTCATAACGACGTTTCGGAGACTCTTCCAGAATGATGTGAGCGTTGGCGCCACCAAATCCAAAGGAACTGCAGCCAACTAAGGCAGATCCTTTTCGATCGGACGACTCGCGTGAGTTGGGCCAGGGTATGAGCGAAGAGGGAACGACGACGTTCAGCTCAGCAAAATTCACACTTGGATTCGGAGTCTTGAAATTTGCCACAGGAGGAATTTTCTTATGCGTCAGTGTCAAGACCGATTTAATAATTCCAGCCACTCCCGCTGCACCTTCCGTGTGACCAATGTTGGACTTGACGGAACCCAGGTACAAAGGGGTAGAGATCGAACGATTTTTGCCCATAGCGTTGCCTAGGGCCTTGGCTTCGGTCGTGTCACCTACTTTAGTACCAGTCCCATGAGCCTCGACGTAGGTAACCATTTCCGGTTTAACATGAGCATTGCGACAGGCTTTCTCAACGAGTTTCACCTGCGCACTGTAGCTGGGTTGAGCAATGCCCTGCGTCTTGCCGTCGTTACTCAACGCTCCACCTCGAACAATGGCATATATTGGATTATTGTCTTCGAGTGCCTTAGAAAGAGGTTTTATGAGGACGACACCGGCACCTTCGCTTCGCGAATAGCCGTCGGCAGAGGCGTCAAAACTTTTGCATCTTCCGTCGGGTGAGAGCATTTGTGCCTGGCAAAATCCAATGCTCGCTGTCGGTAGGAGTAGAAGATTTGCGCCGCCCGCCACTGCCATCGTGCATTCGCCTCGACGAATGGCTTCGCACGCCTGATGAATAGCGTAGAGCGACGACGAGCACGCCGTGTCAATAGTATAGCTTGGACCGTGAAAGTCGAATTCGTATGAAATGCGATTCGACGGCATGCAAGAATTCGTTCCAGAGTTCGTGTAAGCGTTGATGGACGTAGGTGGCAGCGACAAGAAGACATTGTACTCGTTGCTGGTCACCCCGACGTACACACCCGTGTCGCTATCTCGAACGGAGTCGGGCGGAATGCCGGCATCTTCGAGCGCCTCCCACGTCACTTCCAGTAGCATTCGAATTTGAGGGTCGAGATGATTTGCTTCGGCAAGCGGCATGCGAAAAAACTGGCGGTCAAACGATTTTACAGGATACGTGTCGGGGCTGAGATAGCCGCCTCGTCGATTGTACATCTTGCCTGTCGTTCGGGGCGTTGGGTGGTAGAAGTACGAAACGTCGAAGCGATCTGCGGGCGTTTCGGACGTACAATCGGAACCTTCCGATACGGCTTTCCAAAACTCGTCCGGAGTGGCGATATTGCCGGGATAACGACATCCGATTCCTATTATTGCCGGCGTGTAGTCCGAAGTCATTACGCTGTGCTGCTGTAATTTGGTCGGATCTCTTCACTCGCTCGAACGACAAAAGAAGGAACTGTCGCGAAGGAACTGCCGCGCCCTGCCTTAGCGACAATTCCTTTGCAGTAGCAGTAGCCTATAGGAGTTTGGAGAAGCATTGTATGTGCACAACCAACGCCAGACGCGACGAGCTTCGCTCACGAACTGTCCCGTATGCCACGGTTCCCTGCTTATCTCATCAAGTCAATAATCGGCATAATCTGTAGCACTTATATGATTTCTACAGGACAGCCTCCATTATTCTTCAAATATGAATTGACTAGAGGGCCTTGTTGATTGCAGGTACTAAAGTAGAGATGACAGCCTATAGTTTTGGTGCAATATTTCAAGTCACGTGGACGCGCCTAAGCTCTGCCTCCTTTCTCTTGTGCAAATGGTAACTGTAATAGGTATTATCTAACCTTAGAGAAGAATCAGTGTAGAGCCAAATTATGGAAAAGGCTTTTGAATTTGGACGTGCTCAAGAGGAGAAATAGAGACGGCGTCGCCGCTAGGGATTTTCGAAATTACACATTATTGATCAATACACAATACAATTAATAGCACAATAAAAGTATCGGTTGGACTGGCTAAACCTGTAAAGGCAAAGTTATTTAGTTTCTTCGGAATGATAGATTACGTGCCTTCGTCCAAAAACCGATATTAGGCTGTTTGAATTCCGCTATCGATTAGACCACCGTGCCTTTGTCAGAGCCAACCTCTTCATCTACAAACAATTCAATAGATTATTTAGATTAATTAATTCATTAATTGACTACACACTTGGAGCCATTCGTTTTGAGACGACGAATGACTTCCAGGTATCTTGAACAGAAGAGACTTAGGACGAATTTCGCTAAATATCGACTTTCTTCGTGTATCGAATTTTAAATAAAATAAATGTATTCAAGCCAGAACAATGCGCTAGATGCCGCTGGTTTTAGATCCGTGCAAAGAAAAAAGCTCTTCGCCGGTGTAGCGCACTCGGGTTGCATGGGTAGAAGATCCGGAACCTACGCGAATAACGTTGAACGCGGATTCTTGCTGAGTTCACAAATACAGCAAATTTACTAAAACAATAGGCAAACGAGTGTGGCAGCTGCAACAGCGACTACAAGAAGAGTGCTAAACTGCACTGTTTTTGCAGCATCAAAACAGTCATCATTATTTGAATCAACAACTACAATTGAAAAGCCATCATCTGTAGAAAGACCAAGAGGCTAAATTTACACAGAATTATATATTCTGCAACACAGTTTTTTCTCTCTCTACTCTCACCCCAATACTCGGTGTATTGAGAAACGCTTCTATCGGCTCGTTTTTGTTTGGAATAATATAGTCGTCGCCGCAAAAGTACCGATCTTAGAGCAGAAACATCAATATCATAAAAATATGTATTCTATAATCCATTATTAAACCTCGATTTGGTATTTCAATTTCATTTACATTTACACAAGGACTCGAAACGAGAACTCCACACTTATTCAATTTCTACACATAATAGATTAGAAGCTTTTACACCAAACCTATCAGTCCACATACATGTGGTGTGTAAAGTGTGTCCCCAGAGCCAAACGCGCTGTCGACCCATGATTTGCACAACCGAACCGTGTTGTTCTGAACGAACTACACAAAGATAAATAAATAAATAAATGTGATCAAGTGGGGGGCCCCTTCCTTACCTTCGGTTGCTCGGGACTACACGGTAAACAATAGAGAATGCTCATAGGATGGTCTCTGATGTCTCCTATTACCCTACAACTGTCTCCCGTGTCTGAAAAGGAAGAAAAGGAGAGACTTGAGTGGGGGGAGGGAGGGAGGGAGGGGCCGGGAGTCCACTCTGACCCAAGAGAGAATGCAACGCGTCTTCGAGTTCGAGATCGTGCGGCGGATGACAGCAGGCTTTTTTGGTGTACTTTCGACAGAAATTGAGACCATTCGTCTGGAGAAGAAAGATTAGAGAAAGCACCTCCCTCTCTCTCCCTCCCTCTCTCACCGCCTGCGGTGGAGCGTCTGTCAAGACACAGTTGTCATCAGCATTTACATACAAGTACGAAGCAGTCAGAAGAAGAGCAGCGACGGCCGCGACGACACGCATGGCCTTTTGGGTTCGCGTTAGCGCACTCGATTAGGAGATTGTCGTATATAGATGTACCACGTAATCTCTGGTCGTACACTCCTCCACAAGCACCGGAAACGATGTTAGATCCTTGCGAAGAGAAAAAGATCTTCAGCCGGGTGAGTTCGAAAGTCGAACACGCCTATTGTTTTACTAACTCGCTGTATTTGTGATAAATTCAATCAAAAACTGTTAGTAAATTTTCTGCATTTGTGAACTCAGCAAGGAAAATGAGTGTGGCAGCTGCAACAGCGATTACAAAAAGAAAGTTTAACTGCACTGTTTCTGCAGAATTGAAACAGTTTACAGTTGAATTGACGACTACAAATGTATAGTTATCTTCCACAGAAAGACCAAGAGGCTAAATACAGAATTATCTATTCGGCCACGTGGCCTTTCGCTACTCTCACCCCAATGCTTCTTTCGCTATTAAGAAACGTTTCTACTGACATGCCTTCGTTTGGAAAAACATAATCATCACCGCAAACGTATCGATCTTAGAGAAGACACATCAATATCATAATAATCTATTCCATAATTAGTCAAACCTCGATTTGGTATTTCTGTTTCATTTACATTTACACAAGGACTTGAAACAAGAACTCCACACGTATTCAAATTCTACACATAATAGATTAGAAGTCTAAAACGTATATATCAGCCCACATACATGTGCTTTGTAAAGTGTCTTCCCAGAGCCAAATGCTCTGTCGACCCATGATTGACACAAGTAAACCTTACCGTCTCTAACAAACTACAGTACACAAAAGATAAAAAAAATGAGATCAAGTGGGGGCCTCTTCTTTACCTTCGGTTGCTCGGGACTACACGGTAAACAATACAAAATGCTCATAGGATGGTCTCTGATGTCTGCTATTCTACAACTGTCTCCCGTGTCTGAAAAGGAAGTAGAGGAGAGGCTTCAAGGGGAGGAGCCGGAAGACGTCTGCTCTGACCCAAGAGAGTACGCAGCGCCTGTTCAAGTTCGAGATCGTGCGGCGGATAACAGCAGGCGTTTTTGGTGTACTTTCGACAGAAATTCAGACCGTTCGTCTGGAGAAGAAAAGACAGTAGAGACCAAAGGGAGAAAGCACGTCGCTCTCTCTCTCTCTCTCTCTCTCTTACCGGCTGCGGTAGACCTTCTGTCAAGATACAGTTGTTATCAGCATTAGCATACAAGTACGAAATAGTCAGAAGAAGAGCAGTGACGACGCGCATAACTTTTCGAGTTCGTGTTAGCGCACTCGATAGTAGATTGACGTCATTTACTCCTCCGCACTCTCCTCCACACTTCTTTGTGTGTTGGTGTCCGCTACACGGGCTTCCCAAAACACTTATCTTACACGATCGTCCCTCGTCGCTTCGAAAAATGAATGAAATGGGAGCTCCTATTCTGAGCACTATCGTCGCCGTGGCGTCAATCGTCGGATTTTCGTCGATCGAAGCAGAGACTAATACGCGAAACGGTTAGTAAAAACGTTAACGTACACGAGCAATGCTTGTTCGCGTCCATTCTTCTCGATATCCGTCTCTGTTATACATCCGGTTTTCAATATGCATCACCTCTTTGTTCTCTCAGTTCGCTGCATGACAAAAGACTGTCGAACGAAAATGTGCTCCGCCCAGTTGCGCCTGCAACCGGAAACAATAGAAATGCATCGATGCCTCTGCTCATTCGACTGCTCCTTCCAGCCGGACTGGCAATGCAGCACAGAAGGCCATTCATTCCTAAATCCCTGCGTACTCCAAAGCAGGAGCTGCCTGCTCAATCGCAACATAACAATCGCCTACTCGACTCAATGTCGTCACGGACACAGAGGTACCATAAAATCAAAGGAAATGGATCAGTCCCTTGGGGAGAGTCCTCGTTGCTAGGTTCCTGTGCGGGCGTCTACTGTTCGCTGGGCACTCGCTGCGCCGTCGTCGACGGCACTCCAAAGTGCGTCTGCTCGACGTCGTGTCCGCTCCGCGACGGGCCCAAGACGTGCGGCAGCGACGACGTGCTCTACGCCAACGAGTGTTATATGAAGGCGTTGGCCTGTCGACTCGGACGACGGCATCTCAGCGTCGTACGATACGGACGATGTCGCGAGAGAGTTCAATCGCGTGAGTTCGAATGTCGTCGTTTTTTTGTTGTCATGGAGACGGCGACGTTTTTTTTCTTTCTCAGGGCCGTGCGATCGATTGAAGTGCGTCGACGTTTGCGTGGAAAATCGTAACGGTGCGACGTGTTTGTGCACGGCGACGTGCTTGCCCGGCGGTAGGCGCGTCTGCGGAACGAACGGTGTCACGTACGCGAACGAGTGCACGCTCAAGTTGGCCTCTTGCAGGGCGGGCGTGGGTCGTTCGATTGAGGTGGAACGAATGGGACCTTGCCCTCCAAAACCCAATGGTATATGATGATGATGATGGAAACTGGTAAACAGTGCTGTTTTCTTTATAGTTTGTCGTGAGGCTAATTGCAATTTCAACGGGGGAACGTGTGTGGAGAGAGAGGGCAAAGCCCACTGTCTCTGCGCGAACAATTGCAAAGACGTCGCCAATTCGCTGTGCGGTGCAAACGGGAAGACGTACCAGAGTCACTGCCAACTTCGATTCGAAGCTTGTCAGATGAACGTACGAATAGCTGTCGCTCATTTGGGACAGTGTCGAGGTAAAAGAAGAAACCGTTTGAAAAATGATCAATAATTGCCTTGTCCTGTTTGTTTGCAGATCCGTGTCAAAACGTTCGATGCGGATTGGGACGAAAGTGCTTCAACGCGAACGGCAAAGCCGAGTGTCAATGCTACAACGATTGCGAGGGGGAGAACAAAACGATTGTCTGCGGATCCGACGGCAATACGTACACAGGAGAATGTACGATGCTATACGAAGCATGTACCAACGACACGACAGTGACCGTATCCTATTCAGGAGAATGTGGTAAGAAAATATAAATTACTGACGTATGATACGTACTTTGCGATTTATCCTCCTAAAGATCCGTGTCACAATGTGACGTGTCCGGCCGGGAAGAAGTGCTCTACAAAAACGGGCAAACCTGTCTGCGTTTGTCGACCTCACAGCGAGTGCCCTCGCCGTGATGCTGGACCCGTTTGCGGGTCAGACGGAAAGACTTACGCGAACGAGTGCGTGCTCAAGGCAAAGGCTTGCGCGAGAAACGAGACAGTGACAATCAGCGCCGAAGGAAAGTGTCCTAAAGGTAAGATGTGTATATTTATATGAGTTATTGGTGGTCTCACTCTGATCTGTGTTCAAGATCCTTGCAAAGTGTCTGGACTCTCTTGCCAGTTCTATGAAATATGTGATATGACGTCGGGTCGTCCTCGATGCGCGTGTCCTCAAATCAACTGTTCCAGCCTGCTGCCCGATTACGTCTGCGGCTCGGACGGCAGAACGTATCGTAGCGGATGTTCGTTGAGACGAAAGTCGTGCGCGCAAAGACGCGCAATACGTGAAGTGAAGAAAGGCAGATGTTGAGAGAAAAAGTGAAAATTGGAAAATATCGTGCCCCCCCCCCCCTATAGCTATAGCATAGAAACCCAAGAAATAAATATCACACGCAACAAAGAAGTCAGTGAGTGTGCAAGCCAACAGGCAAACAAATCCGTCACCTAGACCTTCTTCTCCTTCTTTCCGCCGAGCACGTATCTTTGAAAGAAGAAATTGAAGAAGAGAATCGTGTAACTGAAGTACATAATAAATGATCCATATACGGAGCCGATCGTCATCCCGCATTCCGGATAGGCGTCGGTGCGCAGTATGTAATAGACGATCGCCACGCAAAAGCTACCGAAAATCATTTGCGTTATTTGCAAAACGGTAATTAGAATTTGAACGGTAGCCGGCACGGGAATTCGAGCCGCTCGCAAGGCGTAGTACGAATACATGAGCGCGTGCACGGTGAAATTCATCGACGCCGACCAGAGCGTGAGCGAGACGCGCGCCGAGTAGTACGTCCAGCAGAGAAAGAAGGTGAGCACGTGATGGTACCAGTGGAGAAACGTTAGGTGTTGCTTTCGCAGAACGATGAACGCCGTGTCGCCGAATTCGAGCATCTTGCTCCAGGCGAAGACGAGAATCCAGACGCCGACGGCGGCGTCGTCCATAAACGTCGCGTCGCACACGGAATAGAAGTAACCTTCGGTGGCGAGGGCTCGCCAAAGGTAGGAAACCGTGCGAAATGCGCCGCCGACGCTGAAGAGAGCCAAGCCGACGTTCCAGACGAAGAGCGGCGCGCGCAGCGAGAGCGGTTGGTTGGCGTTCATCCATCGGCGACCGGCGTAGACGAGAACGAGGTAGATCATCGCCGCTGCGATTGCGATCGACATGTGTTCGCCCATCCATTGGGCGTACGCTCGGCTATCGAAGTCGGATCCGTTCTTGGTCATCATCGAAGACAGAGAACGTTTGTTGTAAAACGAGCAGTGGCGTGATCGGTGCAGCACGTGGCGTCGGATCCGCTTTGATCCCGGGCCTGCAATAACTTAATTATTGTATCTTGCACGCCGGTTAGTTGTGGTCTGCGAAAAAAATTACTAGTCTTATGATCAGATGTAAAGGGGAGTAGTAGCAAACGATGTTAGATATAAGAAGTTAGTTCATTGATTGGTAACGTCACTCTTCTACCACCTCGCTGGCCAGAGCAATGACTTCCATCCACCTTAGTAGAAGAGAAAGTTGACAACGACTGGGCGCCCAAGCAATGAATGGACTTACTTTTTCAAATCGTGCTCACTGTCGGCTTGCATTATACAGGTCAATCCCCCAGGCGTAGTCAACTCAAAGCAAAGAGGCTAAAGGGGACAAAACTCGAACTCAACCGACACGCATTTTTTTGCTGCACTCCCACATTGACTAACCTTACTAAAAAGAGAAACCGAGCATCCTGTAAGCGGCTGACACCCGATCGGCTCCTCATTCTAGAAAACAATTATAGAGGAAACGACTCGTTTGATGACGTGAGTCGGCGACCTCGTCGTGGCTCTTGAAGGAGAAGAGTCGAAGTCCCGACAATTCGAACCATTTTTTTCTCCACAGTTCATATACTCTCGACTTCTGCTTCAAATAGCCGCTCATTTGACAGAAAGCGTGAAGACCAACCTATTGCAGCGCTAAAAGCGAAGAAACTGGAGCAAAAAAAGTACATACCTCCGAGTCGTACATAAATTTCAGACGCTCTGAGTCAACTTCATCAGATTGAAGACGCGGACGAGAACCGTCCGCGGCTTTTGCTTCCGCTTCTGCTTGAGCTTTGATCAAAATTAATAATTAATATCTAAATAAATATTCTCTTTCGTTAATAAACCTTTCAGTTTCTTTTTTCTCAATAATGTCGATAGCGTGTTCGTAGGAAACGAAGCGGTCGTAAGCGACGATCTCTTTTCCAACGATCTCTTTATCGCCTCTTCAAAAACCTAAAAATGACAAAAAACTCCTCAAGACAACAGGTCCTTTGCGCGTCACGAAAACCTCCAGCCACTTTTCCTTTTCATCGGCTCCCCTATAGAGAGACACAAAGGTCTTAGTTGTAGAATCCATAGATCGAACGTTGCACGTACTTTGCTTCGAAGACGTAAAGCAGAAGCTCAGTGATAGAGAAACCGTTTGGCAGGACTTCAGTCTTTCGGTCTTGAACCTGTCAATTTATCTTCATTGTTTATTATTAGGAGAATCCTTCTGAGCCATACCTTCATCTCCGAAACCTCAATCTTGAACTGTACTCGATATTGGCCATGCTTTGTATTTCGGGCCACGACCAGTATGTCAGAAAACTGAAAAAAAAACAGACTAGCGTTTAGTGAACACCTCAGCGAATGCACGACAAACCAGGAAGAATATCGAAGGTATTCTCTGGTTTCCATCTATAAAAGTGACGGGCCCTTTTGCCACAAACTCCTGTGACACAGAATACGTTGCCCTGCCTCTATCATTACCAAAGGCCTCCTACCCTGCCTGGAGCTACGATAGTCTCCTTGCCAACCAGAGTCCGCTGAATCTGAATCACCTTTTGAAAATTGTCCTAATAAGATCAAAAGTAAAAAGGAGCGAGTCACTAATATAACGGTATTGATTGTACGAGTTTTTTGCATTGCTCATCCATATGCAAGGCAGCTTGAGACACAATTTTTAAGGCCTCTGTACACAGACGGCTATGATCAATACAAACAATGCAACACGGAATTCTTTACCTTCAGCATCGATCAAATCCGACGAGTCCGGATCCAAATTTTTGACGTAATCTGAAAAAAAAGACAAGCGCGTTCGCCCCAAGCCTTTCCACACAGGAGATTGAAGTCACTTTGAAGAAGAAGTTCGTATCGCGGAATTCTCTGTATAGGCATTAGCATGAAACTGGTAATCGGCATCGACTTGCACGGTGGAGTCGACTGCAGAGAAAACGTCAACGCAACGTAGATCTAAACGAATGCTTTCGTTCTCCCACCTCGACTCGTTTCACAATGTCGGCTAATTCCGGACTCTTTTTCTGCCAATGAGCGAGCGTCGTTTGGGCCGCTTCGAAGGCGATGCTGTAGGCCGAATACATTCTAAAATAGGGCGCCCGTTCGCGAAGGATGTCGCCTATTTTTGGATTCTCGTCCCTATGCAAGACAATTAATTTTTAACTAATTAATTACTGAGTTGCTTCAAACCAGATCCTAAGACGGTTTTCCAAGTCGATCATCAAGCCTTTGTGCATTTCATATAATTCGCCGACATTAGAGAATATCGTTCTCAGTATGGGCTCCGTCAATATTGGGGTTTTATTCGATAAGTTATACGTCTTAATCGCTCCGTGAAACGCCTAAATACAAATGCGAATTAATTAATTAATTAATTAATTAATTAATTATTACCTTTTCAACGAGCAAAAGACCTTTGAAGTAAGTCCTTTCCGACGTCAGAATCTCCCTCGCCACGTAATAGCACTTGGGTCGCTTCACAGCTATCTAAATTTTCAACAATTAAAAATTAATCAACGCAGAGAGAAACGGGGCCCCTACGTCATCGGAAGCGACAGACGATCGCATCGATTCGGCGCGCGACGGCGGCGCAACGACGACGATGTCTTCGCCGCGACTGAAACTTCCGTCGCCGCTAAAGCGATCGCGTTGATCTTCGACCCCAGCACCGCCGACGCTCGTCGTCTCATGATCCCCCTGCTCCTCCTCCGGCTTCTGCACTCGGACAATGACAGGCCGGTTACCGCCCACTTTTTTCTTTCGTTTCGTCGATTTTCGTCGTAGACCGAAGTCGGTCTCGTCGTCGTCGTTCTCGTCGTCGTCGTCGTCGTCGTCGTCTTTTTGTGCTTCTGACCAGAAGTGCTCGATCCAGTGACGAATGAGAGTTTGCTAAATGTGCGACCAGACATTTCTCCGTGTCTAAAGTGGACGCTCTCTCCCAACGTACCCTCGTCTCTTCTTGTGCTTCGAGGCTCTTCTCTTCTGCATCTAATTTGGTTTCGTCCCCGTCGACATCGTCGTCGCTTTTAGTCGCACTAAACGCGAAAGGGAAAACGAAAATGACGTTGTGCGTAAAGACGGCTGGCGATTAGAGCCGTACTTACCTGATCTTCGGAGTTTCCATGTGACGCTCGCTGTCGGCCGGCAAGACCTCCTTTTGCTAAAGAAAAAAAAAAAACGGGCGTGCTGCTATCCGGGACTGTATGGGGGGAGTACCACGACAGATAATTCATTTCATTTCATTTCACCGATTACGTGTAGTAAGTGCATGCCCAAAAATGATCTTCGAATTCAGCTATAGACCCTTGTTGAAGTAAACGCGATCGGGAGGATTGGGTTGCGATTTGATTTTTTCCTGAAGTTCAGACTCTAATTTGTTTACTGCCAATGAGCTGAAAACGACGAATTCAAGTCTGCTGCACAAGAAAAGAAATTATACGCGTACCTGCGCTGTGGAAAGATGGCACAGCACAATGGAGTAGCAAAAGTGAGACTATGAAAAAAAAACATCAGATGCTTTTGTATGTAAGAAGTATGCGTTACCATAGCCCAACGATTCCAATTTGAAAAGGAACTTCAATCCGAGCACCAAAACGCTAGAAACGTAATATTGGCGCAGTTCCACACGCAGTTCGTTCTCGGACGTACCTTGAATAGGGGGAGATTTTGGCAAAACCCCATCAGTAAAGGAGTTGTCACTATAAAAATTAGGAATTAAAATTCTTTCTATTTCATCCTCTTGCACGTACTCATTGCTGGTGCCGCCATGCCAATTCTAGAAATGACAACCTGGCTGATTGCTTTTCTGGCTGCTTTCTTTGACTTTCCAAGTTCGTTTCCGTCTGCATCAGTAATAATAATACCCTCGTCCAACTCTCTTTATATTTAAAATAATTAATTGTTTATTTTATCATAAAGGAAAGGCAGCTTCCTCACTTTTGTCTCATCAACGGAATATTTATGCAGTTTGCCGCCGCCACGGCAGCAAAGGGTCCCATACGACTAATGACAGCTGGAGCTCTCTAAGTAGAGAAGAAGCCAAATAAAAAATCATTTCCCCCAACGATACAGCTCTCACCTTGGCAACGTAACTGACACCAAGTGCGGTCGCCATGGCAGCACCAGTGGCAGCAGTGTACGCCTTGCTGAGCTGTCTATTTATGCATATATCATAAATTATTAATCAACATTCCTCTATGCTATGCAGTACTTTGTCTCCTTTCCGAGATCTCCACTGCTGTTCGTATAATTCACAATAGCGTTAAAGGACTGATTGATCCACTGCCAGAAGAGGATCGCAGCTGGATGTCTAAAAGAGAAAATGTTCGAGTCACGCAAGGGGCACGCCCACGACACTCCCCCCACCGGTAGAATGTGAGCATGGAACCCGTTATTGTCATATTGCAAGGCACTTGGGCCGACATTCGGCCCAGTATGAACATCTTTTCGCCCGTTTCCGGATGAAAAGCGGAATCGTAGAGCGTTTTCGCTCGCCACACTTCGTCGTGCGTCGTTTTCTCGTTTTCTTCTCCTTTTCTGGAATCGCCAGATTTAAATTCGATTTTTTGAGAATGCAAAGCGTCGACTTGCCTATATAGAGCGAGTAGTTCCTTGGCCGCGTCGAGCTGTTTCTCGCTCGCGAGAAGGTTTCGGGGATCGGTCGTTTGAAAAAAGTGCTTGGCCCGACCCGAGAACGTCGACTGATCGTAGCGCGGCTTGTCCAAGTTGATCCTCGGCGTATGCCACCGTTGTGTGTACGCGTCCTCCATTTTCTCCTTTGCCACGTCTATTCACGTGACGACGTGCGCGCGCTACGTTTCCAAGCAATGAATGACGATTTGCGTGATTCTCCTTTCCACGACTTCTTCATCGATTCTTTTGCGCCGTTAAAGTACTTTTTGATTTACTGCGTCGGGCGGGTTCACGGTAGGAGGTCGTTTAGACGGGCTGCACGAGACCTTTGTCCAAAATGTCGAAGTTCCCGAAAATTTTTCTGCTACACGTGCCTTAATCTTGTCGGATTGGCTCCGAGCACCGTTCCACACGTCCGATTGCCGTGGAAAGTTCACATGTAGGCACAGCAGCGAAATCCCATTTAATTAATTAATTAATTAGTTATTCTAAAAAGAGTTAAACACGAAGCGGAAAGGCCTGGAAAAAGCACCGCACCTCATGCTTGTATATTAGCTCCAGACTCGGTTCAGATTCATATGTATCCTGTAAAAACAAGTAGTTGTCTTTAGTACAGTACAGAAAACCTATCACATTTGCAGGATATGCCTCCTTGCCTATTGGAGAAAGAAGTAAGGCAATCGTTTAAATAGGAATTTAATTGAATTCCACACGTTAGGTCCTACTAGTTTATCCATCAGACGTAAGGATATATAGTACAGAAACTAGAGAGGATGAGTGCACATATAATATTTACCAAGGATGCAGTCCCATTAGCAGCACTAGCGGATTCAATTACCACATACGATCAAGTAGTGTTTATTGATTCTACTTGGTCACAAGCCAAATCTATAGTCAAAGTAAGGGGTTCGGTAGCTTAGTCGTACTGCTAAAGGAATATTTCGACTTTGTAGGATCAAAGGTTAGAGGGAATTCGACGGGTTCGTCTTAGCAAAGCAAAAACCAATTTTTGGCGGTCAGTACTTCTCACAACAAATGAGATCGATTGTTCGAATCTGTGCTTCAAGGGTCCAATCCAAGCCTAATACTTTTCTAGCTACAATTGAGGCCATCTACTACTTTTTTAAAGAGCTGCACGAAGTGAAGGAGAAGGGGTATCTATCCTCTTGCGCGCAGAATTGACATTTATTGCACGTCTCTCCTAATTCTAGCGTTCCATACGACGGAAGATATGACAATCTTCTCTACTTCTTCGCTTACCAGTACATGCTAATCCAACAAAAAAGAAAAGCGACGGCTACGACGGCAGATCCCCCAACAAAAACCTGCGACGGAGCAGTAGAATAATAAACATTTTGATAACACAGTACATGACGCACCAGAGAGATCTGCATTTGACGGCCTCTTTTCGAACGAGTCGCTTTTTGTCGTCCAGCGTTTCCGATAGTTCTCGAATAACGCGATTTTTATGCGGATAAATCTGAGAAGTAATTAATTAATTAATTAATCGGTCATGTAGTTCAGTTCTGTATATACCGTGTGATGGGGAAGGGTTGCAAGCAAGCATAGACACTGCAGCGCAGTCACTCTTATTTTCTGCCAATCAAAGAGCAAAATCGATTAGACAGAAATGATCGACTCTGTCTTGTAATACCATGTCGTCCGGATGCCGTGCTAGTTGTACAAAATTCGCAATCAGTAGTTCGACGTGTTGCGAGAAGAAGAGCGGAACGTCGGCTATGAGAGGAAGCAGCACCGACAGACTGATCTTCCTCGTTTGAATGCTCGATGACGACAGCGACATCATGAGAAGAGGAAACAACTAGATTTGTTTCGTTTTTCTATAATATATCTTTCTGATCAGTAGTCGTACCGACGGTAATTCTGCGCGAAGAACTTCCTTAGGGACGGCTAGCAATATGCAAGATAAGGCTTTTAGATGTGGTTCTTTCTTATCTATAGAGAAATTCCAATAACAAAGGTAGCCTATCTCTTGAATTCAATTAAGACGGTTGCACCTTCGTTCGTTTCGTTGAATTTTTTTACCAGTTTTGGCACGGTTTGAAGAAAGAAGTGCTGCTTGTACATCAGCTGAGAATGCGCTCGAGATGACTGCGCAAAGATTTCGCGTGCGTCGAGTTCTTACCTTGACGTTCGCTACTTTGTAGTTCGAAATCACGTCATCGGAATCGGACAAGATGACCTGGAATCCTTCGGCCGCTTGACGAAACAGGTCAGTCTCAAACAGATCGATCAACTGGACAATAACAGAGTAAAAACTAGGTTTAATTTTTTGCTAAACAATCACCTTTTCGACGAGTGACTGATTCGCGGGGTGAGATCGGGTTACTAACGCCCTGCACAGCTATTAGGGCTATAGCAAAAGAAACAGGATTCACTATGACCCATTGCTCACCCACAAATAAACTGTCAATGCTCGTTCTCTCGCTTGGAGGTCGACACTCGCGTTTTCCATCAAGGTGTACAACTGGTTGCTTGTGGTTGTCAGAAACGAATCCAACGCTTCGCCTAGTAATAAGACGAGCAATATTGAGTATAGGGGGGAAAAAAATCAATTTATTGTTATTCACCCGTAGGCGTTCTGTTGACGAGCCCACCGAAGCATTTCGCCGCTTCTACGCGTGTGAAGTCGTGCTCGCTATTCAAAGCCAAATGAAATAATTTTTCAACAAGATCCGAGTGGTTTGCACCGACGACCTAAAGAATGCAAGTTGAAAAAGATTGGCCAAGTTTCTGCGAAGCGCACTTCTCGATTTGCGTGACACGTAACTGAAGTCAAGAAGCAAATCAGCTGCGTTTGTTTCCAGTGCGATGTCAACTATATGAAAGCAGATGCTTGTTATTGCGGCAGCCGAGTAATTGCCGTCTAATACCTCCAACGGTTGAAACGTTCCTTCAGGAATGATAGGCAACAAAGTGCACGACTTCCCAAGAAACAGAGAGCCAATGGAATCGACAATTTCCTTTTGACTTCTAAAAGCAAACATTTTTTCAACCAAAATCGAGCCTCCGTTATAATACTAACCCAATATCAACAGAAGAGACGATGAACTTGACGCAAGAGCACATTGACGTTAGAATCGAAATCGAGGAAAAGAGACCGATCTCTTCATTGGCTAGTCCCCAAATCAATCACTCACGCACAATAAGAAGGAGAAACTCGTGCCCTTACCTTCTCTCAGTGCTGTCTCCACAGCGACTCCTATCAAGTGAGGCAGCAAAAGCTCTTTGAAGTACTCACTAGACATCGACTGGCGCTCTGCAGAACAAAAGGGACGCGAGATAGAGGCAGCTCAAAAATCTCGTGGGCAAACCTTGAACAACAGACGCGAGGCCGTCCAGAAGAGTTTTTCCCCAAACTGCGCGCTCGTCGAGACTACGATCACCTTAAATGACGAATCAAGATAATGTCAAAAGGATTGGTGTCCTTGTCGATCTTTCTTATACTCTGAAGCAAGCCGGCGAGGAATTCGAGAAGTTTGGGAATAATTGTCTTCAGCAAATCGTGACTGGTGCACAACGCTGTCAAAGTCGTCACGACGTCCTTTACGCTAATCTTCGCCGATTGTACAACAGAGAGCCACGTCGCGAGCTCGCTATCAGAATCATCATTTCCTAAAAAGAGAACAGTTCTTTTTCGTTGGGCTCATATATTTATCGGCGTGCCTATATTGAGAATATGTAGCAACGGTTGGACGACGGCCCGTTCTGTTATTTCTGACGATATCGTCGACAGAACAGATAAAGCCTCTTTTATTTCTTTTTTGACCGCGTCCTCGTGCTCTCCGAGTAGCAATAGGATAAAATTCCGAGAAGTCACGACCAACTACAACAACAACAACAATAAGAATAAGAATATTAGGAAATGATTTTACTTCTTCCTCTCGTAAGAGACGAGGCAAACGCATCAGCGCGACGAGACAAGAGATACCAGTGCATATGACGGCACTGTCAGAGTGATTCAAGGTCGTGTACAGGGTCATTAGTAAGGGGTCTTTATGCAACAAAAAGGGACTCGAAACTAAGGGGGGGAAAAAACCCCCTAAAAAGTCTTTGGCTTTCTGCTCCCAAGAGACACTCACCTCCTTCGTTGGAATGACACTGCGCAGACGAGAGTAATCCAAGAAGTGTTTCGAGAATCGTTCTCTGGTGAGAACTCTGTGTTCAAAAGGTGAGACGTCTACCTGACTGCAAACGTATTGGAAAATGATACCAGTGAAATTTGAGTGTACGTTCCAAGTAGGTCAGGTAAAGTGGTGTTCACAACGTAATAACACGCGGGATCTAATATCATAGATAGAGGATTCAGAACGTTTTTTTTTTCGGCTGTGAGTCTCACCTGATGCAGCTGCCAAACGCTGGATGACTTTGCCGCTGATGTGAATTCTCCTGTATTCCGAGTCGTTTATATCGGCCTTTAGCTCTAGTGAAGGAGTGACTGGCAATAAACACGCACTAACGATTTCATCACCTTTGAGAATTGTTTCCAAGTATTTCTCTAGGAAATTTTCAGCGTCTGCCTTCTAGACAAATTAAAAATTGAAAACTGATTTATTGCGTTCGCTAATCATTATTACAATGACAGTAGCAGACAAAGCCCTGGTAACAGCTTGAAGACTATTGAGAGCCTCTTCCTTAATTAATTGCAATACCGATATACTAAGGTTAGGACAGTTACAACTACTGTATTCCCCACCTGCACTTCTTGATGCAGAGCGTGAAAAATCTTTGAAAATGTCTATTATAACTATTAGGATTATTGTGAAACAGTGCAGTACCTCTTTTCTGATTTTGAGCCAGAGTTCCTCCAAGAACGGTGCGAGATCAGATGCAGTATAGACATTACAACAAGCATTCTGGCAAAAGAGTATCAATAAATTAATTAACAACATTTTATTTGCGGAACCAACCAATGTCAACAAAGAATCCACTTTTGCGCTCTTCACGTTCGAAGTCAATTTTTCAATCAAAAGAGGAACGCAAAACTAATAAAATCCATGATAAAAATCTGCATCCCTTTAGAAGCCGTACAACCTTTGCAAATTTTCCAGTAGCTGCCAAACAACGTCTCAAACCCAAAACCAGGCCATCCTTTGTGATGCCGTGAGGGTCATTAGGTGGCTAAAGAGAATCTCTCCGTTAATGAGAATTGATACAATTTTGTGTATACTGTACTGGAGAAAAATCTATAGGAAAGTAGCAAGCAACCACTTCAAACAGCTCTTCAGCAAACATATCTAAAACAGAATTTGATTGATTAATTGATAAGAAACTTGCCCACTTTTTTTCTAATATATCCCAAATACCAAAGGAAAGAGAGTTGACAATACACTTGACGGTTCTAAAGCAGATAACCAAATTCCTAGGATCCTGAGAGTAAACAACCTCGACGTATTCACGTAACTAATGTATTAGTATAATAATGCACCTTTTCACCGTCCATTGCTTGTATGTAGCCAAACACAAAATCTCCTCCTATCTCTTTGATTTCTAAAATCAATAACTTTCCTCATTTCCGCGCTCGTTTCCAATCATTGTCTCACCGTCAACGTATTTCTCCAAAAAGATGGCTGATAAGTTATAAAAGCTAAGTCTATCCCTTTGCGGCAGAGCCTTCAATTCAATTCAACGCGTCCCAAAATTGGGCAGAGAGAGAGAGAGATGCGCGAGTTTGCATACCTGCATTTGAACCTCTCGAAAAATCTCGTGACAGATCGTCTTTGCCTGACCCTCGGCAAGCTTGTGATACATAGCCTGACACAAAATATCACTTCGACAATCAAAGACCCTTTCTCTGAAGTACTGTACTATTGCTAAAAATCCAGATAAAACATGAGGAACGACAATGTGACGATCATTCAGTCTATTGCAAAAGAACTCAACGAGAAGATTCACTAAAAAAACGACGAGTAGTAGATATATTGCAATTGACTGATCGATTAGTGGTGTGACACCTTCAATTGGTTGCAGATGCAAAGGATGGGCCGCGTGCAAGACGTCTGCCAGCAATTTTGTACCATTCGCTCTAGATTCAACTCTCTGACTTGTAAGAGCCGGTCTAAGAAGAATTCGAGGCATCGTCTGATGTGATCAGCTCCCCCTTTTCTACCCTAGGCTTTCGACGAATGCATGCAACGCAAATCGTCCCGAAACAAGACCTAAAGCAAACGAATTCGTCGAAGAGAGAACGCAGTAGCGCGATTTTACCTGTCGCTATTTCGTTTTTCGCGCTTTCCGACTCTCCGCGCGTGAAATTTTCAACGAGAACGTCCATTTAACTCCTTAGCGAACGTTTTCGTGCGCAAATGACGCCAAACTCGGATCGACCTAGCGCGCGGGACTCCACGTGGGCCGGCCGCGAAGCCCATCAGCCACAATTTTATCCTTTTTTTCTTCATACTCAAACCCAAATCAAGTTTGCAACAGACAAACAGGCCCCGTGCGTTACTTAAATATTTTGCCCTGGTTCATTTTCTTTCCACCAAAATCCCCTTCCCAGGCCCAGTACGCATTGACCAGCTTCTTCGTCTCGTCGCTCGTCGGATCCAACTTCGTAAACTTATATGAACCAGCATCGGTATTCCAATCATCATTTACCTGTGAGTGAAACACAGTTGAAAGGCAAAGCAAAGACCATTTTATGATGGCTTACTTCGAATGCTAATTCCTGGCCTCTCAGCATCCATACGCCAGATATGGAGATATCGCCGTCGACGCCGAAAATGATGACGCTGCCGAAACCGTACTTTCGCAACGAATCGAGCCGCTGAAACATTCCCCCGACCAAATTGCACGCCATGAAAATCTTTTTTAGTTCCTCCGGATACTGGTACTCGGCGAACCAAAGCGAATAGCCTTCGGCGTCGAAATTCTCCCAGAAATAAGGAATGGCGACAGGCACGGTGTCCTCGTTGGAGTAGGTTCGCTTCCACGCATCAAGAACGAAAGGACTGAAAGAAAAATATATGAACTATTTATCCGAGGGAGGAAGGGGATGGTTCACCTCTTGGGCAAATGTCCAAAGGGATCCTTTTTCTTCGGTTGTTCGGCCAACGCTTCGTCAGTTGCGTCGGGCTCTTCGTCGGGTTCCTCTTTCTTCTCCGGCTCCTTTTTCTTTTCTTTGCCTTTCTTTTCTGGTTGTTTTTCCTTTTTGCCGCCGGCTCCCTTGTCCTTCTTTCCCTTTCCTCCCGTGACAGCTTGGAATTTGGCGGCTAAGGGAGAATCCTCGCTTTTTTTGTCAGGCGTTGAGAAAGAGATTTCTACCGTCAAATTGTGCCATTTTCGTGCAGAGAGTCACTTCGCCGAGAACCGCCTTGAATTGAGGCTGATTGACGAGCGTCACGAACCATCGATTCACGTTAGCAAAGGGACCTCGGAACTCGGGATCAAGGACCTGCAGCGAAATCAGTTAATTAAAAATCCTTTCTCGTAATGCTATGTGTGTGAGAACCTGCTGATACAACATGAGAAGATTGCACGCTACGGTGATGTCAGCCAGAGTGATGCGTTCCCCCACCAGATACGTCTGCCTCTCCAGCACTTTGTTAAGCACGGATAAACACTTTCGAATTTCGGCCTTGGCTTTTTCCGTACTCTATATGTAATAAAATTAATTGAAAAATAATTATAGGTATCATTACTGTACAAAAAAAGCAAGACCACAAGAGATTAATAAATAAGAAAATAACCCTTCATATACATTGGTGATCCCAATCCCACATAGACGAAGTCTTACGTCTTTGTTATACTGCATCAATCCGTAAGTAGGATAAACCCACACGCACGCAGATGGCAATATCTCGTTGTCAGCAAAGGCGACGTATTGTTGTACAAGAGCCGATAGCAGTTTATCGCTGCCGCCTTTCAACGTCTCGTTGCTGACTGCAAGAGAAGACAAAGAAAAATTAATTAAGACATAATCATAATATTTTTCGTCATAAAATTGTTTTTGAGGAAATTAAATAGTTTGATTCTGTACCATAGTAGGCGATTGCGTTGCTTTCGTAGATCGGCTTCCCGTCTTTCGTCTCAAACGCTGGAACCTGAATTAGGAGAGCGAATCGGAATCAATGGCGTCTTTTGATTGGCGTAGGGTCGAATGCGACGTACCTTTCCGAGTGGGAACTTTTCTAGAAACTCGGCCGACTTGTTCGTTTCGCCCAGGACGAATTGAGGCGGCTCGCTGACCACGTTCACTTCGGCGCCGCTGAACTGAGCCGCGATGAGAACTTTCTGCGCGCGAAAATTGTTCGGATAGGTGTACAACGTCTAGAGAGAGCAAATGGGTTCAGCAAAAGCAAAGGATTCACACGATGCAGACGGATTCGCACGACAACGCTTACACCAGCCATTTGACTTTATCCGGTCCTTTTGCAAGAGACTCTGCACGTGATTCCGAATCGATAAATAGATTACGGGTTGGCTCCTCTTTATCGCATTGTGCTCTGCAAGCCGCAGCAGGGGAGAGGCGAAAAAGCGATGGAGAAACGTTGTCGGTGGACAGTGCTGCTCCTCGTTCTTCTACTCGCAATTGCAATTGTAGTTGCTGCAGTCGTCGTCATTCCGATTCTGAAGACTCTCGTCATGAACGAAGTGAAAACGCCCCTTCCCTTTTCCCCACTGACAATGCAGCTTTCTTTCTTTGGTCGCGAGCGTAGAAGCTAAAAGACGAGTTTGTCTTAGAGGAAGGAAATACCCTCTTTGGCATATGGAAGTCACCTGACATAGGGCCAATGTACAAGACCTTCACCATGTATTCGGTGAAAAATCCCGACCAAGCTATGAAGGGAGCCAAAATCGAACTGACTGAAATGGGTCCCTACTACTTCAAGTAAATTAGACAAATTCTAAGGAGCATAAGCGTTATGTCCCTTATTAATTATTTAAAAGAATATTTTTATTGAGCGTATGTTGGCCCTCGTCTTGTGCTTGTGCTCTTGGCTAACTGAGCAAGAGCTTTGATGCATTTTCTAGAGAATTTCGTCGAAAATTTTCACCAAATTTTACTGCGGATGGAACCATTGTTCACTACAAGCAGAACAAGTACTACGTGTTTGACAGAAATCGTACCGGTTCTCAATGGGATCCGGACGTTGATCGGATGACGACTGTCAATGCTGTTTTAGCTGTAAAAATAAAAATAAACATAAAATAAGGCGCAGAGACAAAATTTCTTTTTAGACTGTTATTAAGTTGTACTTGAATAAGGAAGTGAGGGGATCGGACGCAGTACTCGCTATGATGATAAGCAATTTGTTTGTCACGCACACGGTTTCCGAGTTCCTATGGGGATACACCGATCTTCTCATTAAACTGGCAAACAAAAAGAATTTGTATCCGAGAACAAATTTTAGCCTGCAGGTAAAACATATCGACGAGGGCCAAATAAATAACTAAATAAATATAAATAAACTATTCAACGTCAGATCAACAATTCTGCATCTGACTATTTGCAATGGAGCGCCGTGAAAACAGGAAAAGGAAACAGCGACGATATAGGCGACTTCGTCGAATGGGACGGAATGCCTCATCTTGACTACTGGAACGGGACGTATGCGAACATGATCAACGGTACGGAGGGCTTCCTCTTTCGTTCCGGTTTGAAACTGGGAGATAACTTGACTGTTTTCGTTGACGATCTTTTCAGGTAAATTTATTGTGATGACCACCTATCTATCTACATACATGGACTAAAATAATGTGTGTGTGTGTGTAGATCGGCAAATCTCACTTGTAATCAGATGGCCGAGTTGGAGTCCATTAGCCTTCTTCGCTGCGTCATACCTCAGTGGGAATTACAAAACGCGACTGTGAATCCAAAAAACGCAGAATGGTATGCCAATACCTATTCTGGTCTTCTCAACGAGAGTTCGGCTAATTACCGTAAGTGACAAGACCACCCCAGATGATATCTCGTATACGCTACGCTTCACAGGCGCTCCAATCTTCATTTCAAAGCCTCATTATCTCGACGTCGATCCCGAAGTAGCGACGAATATCACTGGACTTCGCGGCCCAGATAGACAACTCGACGACACGTTTCTCGACATTGAACCGGTACGTCCACTTCGCGTCGACGTCGCCTTTACGTCATTTTTTCCCCCTAAAGATCACGGGGGCACTCTTTCGCACGTTCAAGCGTCTTCAGGCGAACATTCAAATACAACCAATAACCCATTCGTACGTCTCACTAAGTCAACCGCCGCGTTTCGCCATCTACGTTTCATAATGTTATTATAGAATAGCATTTGAAAAAGTGTCGAAAGTGAGACACACTTTTGTGCCGATTTTCTTCGCTGAAGAGGTAAACGGCACGCGTTCGTTGAGCATTCCCTTAAATAAGTAGGTGTTTCAATTAAGTCTGTGCTCGCCAATACGACGACGTGTAACCTATTCAAGACTCAAGTTTACGAACCAATCGATGTTATTCGCGGCGTTCAGTGGGGACTCGTTGGTCTGGGAGGTACAACTATATGATAATAACTTATTCTATATCTCTATCTCTCTTCAAGGCCTCGTTATCGTACTGTGCATTATTGTCGGTGCGAGGATGATTTACAAAAGGAAAGATGACGAACAAGCCGTTCCTTTGCTTGACTCCAGCGATATCAGTTAGCTTTTTTTTAGTGGACGTTCTCCTTTTCATAATTCAGATTGGTCATTAGAATGAGACTCGATTTCGTCCAGACGCCACTGCCCGTTTCCGCTTAGGTGCAGTTCCGCGTGATGAAACTGCGAGCGCACGTTGGGTTCTAGCTCTGCTTCGGGGACGACTCTCGCTCACCTTTCGTATAGAACTTCTGTGACTGATGCTGATTAGCGTTATCTTATGATCGCAGCACGTCCTGTAGAGTCTTTCCTCGCTTTCCTCATCCATTGCACTCGTCGCTTCGTCGAGAACTGACAGAGTATGAAAAAAAAACATTCCGCTTTCATTGCAAGAATGAACTTACAAGCAAATTTAGGCATGAAAAAGAACAGACGGGCGAATCCCAATTTTTGCATTTCACCCACCGAAACAAAATCTTCTCTAAAGAAGGCAAATTTTATAAGGGCTATAGGGCTATTAAATCAAATAGGTATGCGAACGTCAGTGGTTCGTAATCGTGATCGAGACCGCCGACTCTCTCCACGAGATAATCCTAAAATACATGTAACATCATAAATCTTTTCCCTCAAACGTTATCTACCACGCAAGCCATTGAAAGGGCTCTGTGAATTCGCTCATCCACAGACGAGTCTTCCATTGACAGGGGATAGGTAACCTTGAGAGGAATTGATGCCATAAATGAGCGTCGTACTACTTGATCAGTGATCACACATACCTGTGCCCGCAGATTTCCGCAAACGAAAAAAGGACGTTGAGGTAAGACGAGATAATTCTCGGGAGAGCGCGAAATCAAACGTTCCACTTCGCCTAAACACAAATGCACAGACTGTTACGTTTTCGACTAAAACGAGCAGATTTAATTTAACGAAAACACGACAAAGGTTTCTCAGGATAGCGTATACATTGACTAATCAATTCAAACGAATGAATTTCAGATCAAGTCTTATCATCATAGACAATAACAGCTCTCCACCTTATTAGACAACATTTTACCTCGAAAGGGATTCCACAATCCATTAATGACACGAAAGAGAGAACTCTTTCCGCAGCCCGTTTTGCCAGTAATCAAAATATTTCTCTTTTCTTCGATAGATAAACTCAAATCTATAGCAAGAAGAATAGCTGAAGAACGAACGCGCAGCGCTATTTCATACCATTCACTAATATTCTTTGATTACCACGCGGTCCATAGGACACTCCAACAAGTCGAAAGGCTTCCGTATCAGAACTCAATTTCGTATATTTGTCCTCAGAGGCTTTCTTCTTCTTCTCTGATGCACTGTTGATTGACTCCAACAGTTGCCCGACCCTGTTTTACGTTTTATTCGAGTCAATTCTCTTCCACTTCTCAAAGCTTTAACCTGTGAGTGAATCCAGCCACGTCTGAAATCGTACCGCTCAACGAGATCAACGTCGAAAAGGAACTGATTAAATAGAGAACAAGAAATGAATTCTATATAGAGAAAAATAGTTTTGTAGCAAAGAGATTGTGCAAAGCGTCTAGCTTGCGCTTTACTTCGCTCAGCGTTACGCTGATTTCGCTCGCGGACATAGAGACGAATCGTTGCGTGGCAAAGACGCCAAGAGCAACAATAAGATAACTAAGAATACTACCAAGATAGGCGAAGAGCCCAATCGCCCCTAAAAGAGCTCATATATAATAAGAAAGATGAGAGCTGATTCTTTTTGTAGTACAATTCAAGGCTAAGTTCCACTTTACCAATCGCCATTGGACACCCAAAAGTTTCTGAACGAGCCAAGATTAATTAACTTACTATGACAAAAGCTTCTCCCCAGTATAGTACCTTAAAAATGTGACCGATTCTTGTTTGCTCTGTCTTGCCACTCCTAAATGGGAGGTGAGATCGATCTTTTGTCTTTATCTGTCTTACCGGTAGAAGGCTACTGTTTCGGCGTGATTTCGAAATTGGACATGCTGAAACCTAGGACCAGATCGCACTCAAGATTTCGTTGGAGACGGGGCTACAAACCGAAAGTTGCCTTCGAGTTTCTCTTGTCCGAACACAAGTCGAACGATTGGAGTCATGATGAGCCGATTGATGACTGCACCGAATCCAAAGTAAGTGTAGACAAGAGCCGGGCCATAGTACCCAACACTGACGGGGAAAAATTCTTAGAGCGAAAGCGGACTAGAAGCCAAATTTACCTTTTCCAACATTTGTACGTATAATAGGCAACCACGAAAGGCGTCACAATCACTTGAGCGGCCAACTGATTGCAAAAATTGTTGCAGAATCGATCGACATCCTGAGCTATTCTCTGATCCCTACACAGCCAATAAAAACAAGGCGAAAACATATACATAATCTATTTACGGATTATCAACGGTCTTCTTCTCAAGAGCATTGATATCATAGTAGGTGATGTCGGCAAAGTAGTCCTTGTGCAAGCGCATTGTCACCTGCTTACGCCACGTGACGTACATCCAACCGCTCATAAATTTGACCAAGCACTGCGCCTAAAGCATCAAAGTTCCAAATCCAAAATTAGAAATAATTAAATAACGATTATCTATCTAACAAGCGCTGCCGACATGACAATCAGAGCCGATTGCCACAACTGAACCCGGAAACCGGCCTCGTCCTTCTTCGTCAAAACGCCGTAGAACTTGCTGGCAATCAGGCCGGCGTAGTAATAGGCGAACTGTGCTAAAAAAAGTGTCCATCAAGTAACCACGCCCACGCATCGTTTTGTACCTCCCACTGCGAGGAGAAGAAGGAGAACGAGTTGCAGCGCCGATAGGGAGCGCGCCTTTGGCACGGCAATTCGAAAAATTCTCCAGAATCGTTTGAGAAGAAGAAAATCGACGCCGTAGCTGTCAGTTCCGTTTGAAAAAATGCGCTTCGATACGCGCGACGAAGCTCTCGTACCTGTTGCTTAGGTCTTCGTCGTCGCTAGACGTTTGCTTCGATCCAGTGGTACTGGTGACGTCGGCGAGGACCCTGTAGTCGTCGTTCGACATCTCTCCACGTGCCAAATTCGTGCAGCCAATCCCCTCGATTCAAGTGCGCTAACCAACTCCTAATGGCTCGTCGTTTATTACGGCGATTTTCTATTGGCGCTGGTGTACACCGAAACGTCGGCATCGCTGACGTTGTCATATCGGGTGGAGGCATCGTTGGAAGCGCTCTAGCGTGCGCGCTCGGTGAGCGCGATCGCGTTTCGTCGAATTCTGACGCTGATTGGCTAATCGAACGGCTGATTTCTCGACAGGAAAATCGTCCGCGATGAGAGACAAGCGTCTCGTTCTTCTCGAAGCGTCGAGCGAAAATGCGTCTCTTCCTCAGCCCGGCGACAGATACGGCAATCGAGTCAGTGCACTGACACCTGCAACAATTCAATTTCTAAAAGGTATTATTCATTATGGTGAGCACAGGGCATTTTTTTACTCTGTTTATGCAGACGTTGATGCATGGGAGACTATTTGTAGTACGAGAATGAAATCTTTTCGCACTATGCACGTGAGATGACTCTTCCCCATGGCTTCCAAAGAACGTCGATTTGGAGTTGTTGTTTTTTTTGTAGGTGTGGGATAGTTGCAGCGAGGCTCGAATTGAATTTGACAGCAAGTCTGTTTCTGATCTTCCTTACATGGGCTGCATTGTAGAAAACCGCGTGATTCTTGGTGCGCTTCGACGATGCTTGCGAAACGTTGAAACGGTGGAAAATTGTCAAGTGAATTTAGTGGAGAAAAGCCCTCGAGAAGTAAGCCAGAAATAGTCAGTCAGGTTACCGTCCAGACCCCACTATCCTAAAGAAAAAGACAAAATTAGGTTTAAAAATAAAAGAGAGTTCAGTAAAAGAAAAAAAACTTTCGAGGTCCCGCCGAGATTTGAACTCGGATCATGAGATACATCCGGGAATTAGTCCGTACTTCAGAGTCTCATGTGCTACCATTACACCACGGGACCCGTTGAGGAAATCGTTCCACACGGCAGGTTATAAACCGAACGGCTTTAGGTGCAACTCTCTTCGACTGGCAATGAACAACTAAAAGCTCGTCTTCTCGTAAGTTTCTGCGGAGAAGTGCCGACTTAGCGTTTACATTCAGATCGGCGCGGATGGCGCGAATTCAACCGTTCGCAAAGCCATAGAAGGCGGCAAGCACTACTCCAAGAGTTATCACCAAACAGCTGTAGTTGCTACATTACATTTCGCAGAGGTCTCATAAGCTTAATTAAAAGTCCGTGCACTTAGTAATTTTTTTCTGCCTGAAGGAAATTGAAAACGAGACTGCCTGGCAGCGATTTCTTCCAACAGGCCCAATCGCTCTACTACCAGTAAGCCTAAAGGGAGGGTTTGTTTGCTTTTAGAACCGAGTTATTTGCAGCTTTCTGATACGTCGTCATCTCTCGTCTGGTCAACATCTCCGAGTCACGCTCAGTCGCTTCTTCAACTGCCAGAAGACAGTTTCGTAGATTCGGTCAACAGCGCTTTCGTAAGTTCGTCAATTGATTCAATAGTGCTCGACGTATCGGTTTTAGAGCGATAACGTCAGAAATCAGTCACTACCAAGTCGAGCAGTTCAAGCGCTTCGATCACTGAATCAATCAGGTACAACAATACGAGAGAAAAAAAAAAGAGAGAAGATTCGTAGCGCTGTGCGTGCAGACCACGAATCGGTGTGCAAATATCCCCCGTCGATTCTACGCGTCGACGAAGGCAGCCGAGCATCTTTTCCACTCGCTCTCTACCACGGCTCAACGTACGTCAACGATCGAATCGCCTTAGTCGGGTAAGAAAGCACTAGAGCACCCGTACGACTCCCCCCGTGTGTCGTTAGGGACGCTGCGCATCGGATTCATCCCATGGCGGGTCAGGGTCTCAATTTGGGCTTTGGGGACGCCATCGCTCTCGCGAAAGTGATCGCGGAGGCCGCGGAGAACGGTGAAGATCTCGGTATGGTCGGGCGTCGTCGGGTATCGCGGGGGGACTACGTTATTTCGGACGCAGGTTCCGAGTTCTATCTTCGGCGGTACGAAAGGGAGCGTTTGCGACGCGTCGTGCCCGTGATGGCGTCGATCGACGCGCTCAACACGCTTTTCTCTACCTCGAATAGCGCATTAGCGCTCGTTCGAGGCGTGGGACTTCAATTTACGGACATGATTGCCCCGCTAAAGGTTCGTGTCCTCAGAGGGGGTCCCCCCCCCCGGGGGGGGGAAGGAAAAAAACCGGTTAGATGCTGCCGAAGCAGCAATGCCTTAACCGTACGTGTGTAGGTTGACGACCAAATGGTCGTTCTCGTCCTTATCGAGGGAGATGCTAACCTTCTCTCGGCTCATACAACACAATCTCCTTTGAACCAATTCCCGTATATATAGCAGTCGCGTATCTCGGGCACTTTTCATGTAGCTAAACCGGTCCCAAAATATTCCCCGAATGTCGCTTTTGATGCGCGTAATCGAACGTACAACCAAATCTGCTTACTTTCGCAGACTTTGATTATCAAGACGGCGGCAAGCTAAGCCAATCAGAGAAAAGACGAAGAACGCAGTGTCAGTGTCTTTCTAAGTAACGAGAACTAACGTCTTTATGTTCTTTGTGCGTGAACCTAAAAAAAAGAAGAAAATAACGTAGAAATCTAGATGAAACCAAATAGATAAAAAACTTACAATGTCGTCAATTTTCAAAATGCTTCGAACCGTTTCAGCAGCCAATTGAAAGGCACTAGTTGACACTAAGAGAGGCTGAACAACGTGCTCCTCCATAATATTGGCAACAATACCCTAAAATAAATAAATAAATAAATAAATAAAATATAGATCCCGTTTGTCTCTCACCTTTCTCACGTTGATTCCAGCGGATGTTTCTCCCTTTGCGTGCCTATTGCGCAGATCCGTCACGGTTGCTATGGGACTAAGTCCAACATTTTCCGCCAGCGTGCACGGAATGACTTCGAGCGCTTCAGCAAACGCTCGAAAGCAGTAGTCTTCCATGCCCGTCAGCGAGTGAGCGATCTCCATCAGCTTTTGTGAAACCTCGATTTCAGGTGCTCCACCTCCAGCAACAAGAAAACTATCAAATAATAAATAAATAATTGATTAATGCCTTGGGTGATATTTACCCTTTCTTTACGAGACATCGAACAACGCAAAGGGCATCGTGAATCGATCGTTCCGCTTCTTCCAGAACGAGTTTGTTTGAGCCTCTCACTAGCAGAGTGACGGTCTTTGACGGAGACGCGAGACCTGTTATCTGTACAGGACACCAGTCAGCTCTGCACACGTAAACTGAATATATTGATACTCACTCGAACCATTTTGCTATCCCCCGTCGAGACTTCTTCGACTAAGTCCGCATAGCCCAGCATTTCCGGTTTGAAGTGATCAACGCTGGCAACTGGCTTGCAACCAATAGTCTATTAAGAATAGATATGATATAGTTTCTTTGTCTCTTAGAGGTCTCTTGCCTTGCATATGAACTCGACGTCGTCTCGTTCGACGTCCTTGATAGTCATGATTTTGAGTTTGGTAAGGAAGTGTATAGCCAAGTCATTCAGAGCGTCCCTATATATAATAAATAAGGTTAGTGGAAGTCTGTTGATCTGTCTACATACCTGAGTATGCTCTTCTGTACGAGTAAAACGGTGCAGCCGGCCCTTTTTATTGCTTTGCATATGTCGAGAATGTACTGCTTCTCTTCTCTCATCACTCGATCCATTTGACTGTAATCGGAAATGATCACCTGATTCTCCATCTGAAAAATAAGGCATTCGATTTCAGGAGTACTTTCGATTCGTTTATTTTTTACGTCTGTTTTTGGTGGAGACAGCCAGAATTGAATTAATCCTATCTTGGCCTTTTCCGCGCGCGAAATTGTTGGCGTGGCTAATTTTTTAGTAAACACGAGTCCTTCGACCAGCTCCGTATCCTCAACCGTTCCACTAAAAGAAACGTTGTCAATAAAAGAAATATTCTATTAATCAACTGTTTTTGACCCACCCCAATTTTTTGATGACTCGAACGTCATTGAGATCAGCGTTGTTGCCAGAGGCAACCTTGAGCACAGCCTCGACGCACATGGGAGCCAAAAGACTCGAATACTGAGACACAACCTAGAAAAACAAACCACGCCCTTACTCTTCCATACAAAAATCCACTATGTATCTTCCCTTACCTTGGAATTGAGTGACGTTGTGGCGATTCGGATCAACGCCTCCCTATTCTCCAAACTGACAGGCACTGCCATTTTTTGAAGAATCTCAATCGCCTTGGCAGCAGCACTTTCAAACGACTCCGATATCGTGGTCGGATGAATGCCTAAAGAGATTCAAATAATTAATTAATTAATTAACCCATCATCATAATCATCTCACCCTTGTCAAGAAGTCTTTGGGCAGCGCTCAGCAAACTTCCCGCTAGAACGACGACAGTTGTCGTTCCGTCTCCGGCCTCGATGTCTTGAGCCTTGGCCAGTTCGACGAGCTAAGAGTAAAGTGACGAATATAAAAACATCTATCGAGCTTTGGAAGTCTTTGTATACCATTTTCGCCGTTGGATGGACGACTTGCATTTCCTTGAGAATCGTCGCCCCGTCGTTTGTGATCGTTATGTCGCCGCCTGGAGCTCGGATCTAAGAGCGACTTCTTGAGAAGAGTCATTTCGATTTTTTTTCTTTTCGACCATTTTGTCCATTCCTCGCGGACCCAGGCTCGTTCGAATTGCATCTGCTACGGCTAAACGAGGCGAAGAACTCGTCGAGACGGTTGCGGAAGTCGGAAGTCGGTAAAACGTACCCTTTGCGGCGGTGATGTTGCTGTATCGAATGGAAGCGGGTTTGCCGCGATCTTTGAACGCTCTCGGCGTTTGCTTCTGGCCGCGTCCTTGAGGCATTGCTATTTTATAACGGTTTCAAACGATCTCTTCGCAAATCGACGACGGATGGCTCGACTACGAACCGATGCGGGATCCAGGAGGACGATGCAAAATCGAGGCGCTAGCGCGCTACGCCGCGCCATAGTGTTGAGTAATTGTGAATTTATCTAATTTCGGCGTAATATTTTGGCGTATACAGTGTACTGACAAAAACAACGAAAAACGCCCAGCAACAATCAGCAACTTAAACAACACTGATCGACAACAACAATTCAGACGTTTTGACAAAATTCTAATAAATGACAATAGTGTCTATACGGTGCGGTCCCCAGCAGTAATAACAGCCGGGGCAATTAGTAGTAAAAAGCCACAACTCGATTTGGTGAGAACCTCGGTTTAAATATTCCATAGACATAGACGTGGGGCTGTCTGTAGTATGAAGTGAATAGCCTTTTCTGTCGTCACTCCACAAGATGTACACCCTGTCTCTGGCATTTATATCATTTCCATAACAAACTCTAAACATATTACCCGAAATAGAGGTGTTGTTGGCACAAATTTTGATTGGAAATGGTAACGGTTGCTGTGACGGTCAAGTTGCTTATGGTGAATTTCACCGCGCTGAAAAAAGTGTTGCAGCAGTAGCACTCTGCCGCGCTCCCTAAAATCCTTTTGATTTACGCAATCTTTACCGAAAAAAAGCTGACCGTTCGAGGTCTTTGACATTTTTAAAAGCGGGTCGTGGTTGGAGGACGACGCTGACGATAAAGCTGCAAACACACAGCAGAAAGAAATTAGAACAAGGCACTGCATTCTGGCGCTTGATGGGTAGCAAATCTTCAGCGAGCTGAATGGATGACTGCGAATGCACGCCACGCTTTTATGCTCTAGCTGGTCGGAATGTTTTGGTAACAACACGCACTGGCCAGCTGACGCTACACATGTGCGATACGCGAACCCAGAGGAGCCTGGGAATTTTTTCTAACAATGCTTTTACTGATACCTACGAGTATATCTCTTTCCTTTCTCACAATGTCTATCTGTAGTTCCTTTCCACGGCACAGCCTGCCCGCGTTGCGTGCCGGGGGGTTTTCTTTCAGAACGTTTGTCTGCGGTCATCCGGCACACGCACGACATCGTGTATCTAAACGTTTTTTGTTTTTCCTGTGCTATTTTGAGCTCATACAACAAAGAAGCTTAGAGCACAGGCTGCACAGCTGGTCACAGACGCGGTACACCCTGGTGGTCCAAAGCAAAAAAATGCATATGAGATGCACTTCTAATCCCATCTAATTAATTAATCTCTCGGACTGAGATATGTAGTGTCCAAATATATGGCTCTGAGGTCACTTCCTAATGCCCCCCCCCCCCCCCCCCCCCTTTCGTTCGTTTCGAGCGGCAAGGGAATTCGGACGATTCGCAGGTACAAGTAACCTAATTAAGTTTCGATTCTTAATTAATAAAACGCGCGTGGCTGTCTCATTTTCGCTCAGTGCGCAGCAAACCGTCACGCGCAAATGGCATACAAACTCTACTGGGCCGCTCTCCGTTTTACTTTTTCCGCTGCTTACGCGACTGTAGACTGGGTGCTGACAATTTCACTTTTCCAGGGATATTTCGCGATAATTCGGCATCCTAAAACAAGATTTTACTCAAAACCAGGCCGCTTCAATAACAAGACAAACCTTGACGCTTTTTAGCACGTCCTTTTCTCTCTGAAGAGTATCTCTAGAGGTTATAAATAAATGAACTGCAGTTCTAGCAGCTATATACGAAGTGTGATCGATTTGTAGCAAGATAATAAGAGCCCAGTCTGACCTTTTCCTCTTCGTCCTGATCCAGGAGTTAGTTTCACTTTGAACCTACGCAATAACGGTTTGTTTCGTATGGACATTCGTCGAGGTTTACTTGTAGTTCGTAATCGCGTTGTAAGGCGCGCACATCGGAATGGCAAACATGAGCAGATCGTCGGGAAGGGGACAACCAGTCAAAGCGTTCAAATACTCCACATCGTCCTTTAATAAAAAAAAATCAGTTTTTATATATTATATTCTTTTGCTGCGTACTTTAGACTTCAATTCTTCGTCGTCCTCGTCTTCTACCGTATGAACGTCGCCAGATGCGGCGACACCTTCTCCTCCAACCTTTTTCTCTCTTATAACGACTTTTTTTTGTTGTTCAGCTACTACTGCTGTCTCTTTTTCAGACTCTTTTTCAGTAGAATGCAGTATGACCGGATTCTCCTTCTGCTGTTGCCTTTCCTGTCGTTTCTCTTGCTGTGCCTTCTGCTGCTGTTGCTGTTTACTTGCTTTTTTCCCCTTTTTTCCTTTTGGTTCTTTTTGGGCTCCTGCCGACTGTAAAAAAACTGATTTTAGGGCACTTTTCAGATGCTTATTTTACTTACTCCCAAGATTTCCATTCTCAGCTGCCTCTCTTCCTCGTCTTGATCGCCGTACTTATCTCTCATCTTTTTTAGTTTATGCTACAGCAAATCCGACTATAAACGTCGTGCCAACACACGCACAAAACAACGAGCACCTTTTGACCTCGTTTCATTGGGACAGGAGCCTCTCCAGTAGACTTTTGCCTCTGTTACAAACGTCAGTCGCTCCCAGCATGCAAGTATTCTGACTGTATTACCTTTGGTTCTTCTTTGGAAGTCGGAACACTCTGATTTCTACTATCATCCCCTGTAGGTTCGCCAGTTTTGCTTGCCTGCTTCTTCAAGTCCCTATAGTGGCCACAAAACGACTATTGGTACGTCATACATTAGAGAGTGACGCCACCTTCTCTGTTTCGCAGTAAGCCTCTGCTTTCCGGTCTGCCAATAAAATAATATTAACTTCGTTCATGAAGACTTTTTTTCACCTGTTGGTCCTCTGTAAAATCGTTCTCGCCTTCAGCCTCACGCTCCTCCGCCTCGTCTTCCTTATCATCATCCCCTGCGTTGAGTTGCTCCACTACCAAAGTACTGCTCGCAGCACTGACGGTACTCATAGTGCTGATGCCTCGCTGAAGCTGGAAGCTAAGCAAAGACGTTGCGTCTAATTCTACTTCCTCGTTATCTTCTCCTCACGTTTCTCCTTTGACGTATTGCAAGTCTATGCTCGTATCAGGAAACTGTGAGCTGGACGACATCTGGGTCTCAAGGACACCAGCGTTGGACGCCGTTTCAGATAGATCATCGCCAACTACAGCTGCCACTAGCAACAAGGCTAAACTTTATTAATATTGTCTTATACCATCTATTTCAATTTCTATGTCCTCCTCCTCGTCTTCTTCCTGAATGGAGCCAACGTCAGTAGCAGAATGCTCCTAATACATATGTTTCTTCTCGTCAAAGTCGAGCGTTTCGTTGATTTTTTACCTTCCACGCGGATTCCATGTCGTCTTCGCCGACTCTCACTTTTCGTTCGTTGAGATGATTCTCGACGCAAGATTCGTCAACCTAAAGATCAATTCGCACTGTGACACTCAAACAAAAAAAGACCCCCTCCTCTACGAACTTTAAAAACAAATGTATATCCCATCACCAGCTGCGAAGGCGGAAGAAAGTTCTTCTTTCCTAAGAAAAATATAGCGCATCCTAACATCAAAAGTCTTCTGTTCGCCTCTGACCTCTAATCATAAAACTCCCCGTCGTCAAATATTCTCCAGTCGGAGCCGTCTTTGATACCTTCGTAAAGACGTCTCTATATTGCTATTGAGTCAGGTAAATAAATGATCTTACCTGGTCGTGATGAACCCACCAGGCACTCGTTACAATCTTGGAATCCCAACCCGAACTGTAGCACAAAGCCATGCAGCCCGCCTCTTGAAGCGTCTTCGGAGGAATTGACCCTCCTTCAATACAAACAATATAACAGTGCAGGCATGGTATGCAAAAAATACCGGCTGGATTTTTGACAACGCAAGAGGTGGCACCGTGGAGATCAGCGTGAACGTAGACGTCTCCTTCACGGATCACCGAGACAACAATAAAGGCTTGTCTCGCCGCCGTTTGCCATCTCACCTGATCTCAAATGTCTCTTTACAATGAACTCGTTCTGCTGGGCGTCCCTTCCGGCAACGACGAGAAAATTTTCCGACGAGACAAACCAGAGAAATTTCTCAAACCTAGCGTTAATACAGTAAGTCTATTTCGCGAATATCTGGGTTTTTTTTCCCCCAACGCACCAATACGTCTTCCTGACTTTTTGGATGCTCGTCGCAACGGCAACTTCTTTTAACGTCTGCTTAGTCTTTCTCTCTGCGGCTTTCAGAGCCTTGTCGGACGCCTCGAGCGTCCTCTGCTCCTTTTTCGCGGCGTGCTTCTTCTGGCTATAATATCTGCAGAAGAGAAACGTCTGTCTGTCTGTCTGGTAGACAAATCTTCTGACTATAGTATGCTTACCCTCTTGCATTGGCATAGGCAGACAAGCCTAAGTCAATGTCAACAAGCACTCCTTTTGCCTACAAAAAAAAACCTCGTTCAAACCGCCACCTCTATCTATGTAATAATTTCTACTTTTGATTTTTTCGGTTTTCCGCCGTCTTCTTCGTCCTCTCCATCGTCTAGGCTTTTTTCAAATGGGTCACTAGTGTGAAATTGAATAGTCTGAGCTGCACTCTTTAGGTCTACTATCTATGCCCGTACGTTAGGAAGAATGTGAACTTGTTTGACTCTAATTTCAGTGCTTTGATCGCCTTTGCTACAGGGTCGCCCTCCACCTGGGCTTCTTTTACCATCTGACTAATTTCCGTCCAATCGAAGGCATTCGCAATCATGTTACAAAGAACTAGAATAGCTCTTTCGACCTGGCGCCATACAAAGTGAAATTCGCTTTCCAAAAAACAGTGTTACACATGTAAACACCATTTCGACGTTCGATTCAATTAGCTGCGCTTTATATTGGTCCGTTTCCTGAGAGATGTGCAGCATTTCAAGTCTCTTCTCGTGATCTTTCCTGACGTTCTCCAACTTCCTTACTGCCATCTTTTCCTATTTCAAAATCAATGAACCCAATCCAAAACCCGAGTGATTTTCTATACCTGTTGAAGAGCTTTCATGTCCAGTTTCTGACTGCCAAGCTTGGAGAAAAAGTCGTCTACAGCCTAATAAAAATTCAGGTTAGACTCTACAGTAATTCTCTTTGCTCTCCGTACATTTTCAAAGGTTAAGAAATCGAGTTTGGGCGCTCCTTCGTGCTGTCGAAACAAGAACGGATGAAATTCCTCGTATCTAAGGCAATCAAACCATCACGTACACACACAAAGTCGCAACTATAGCACGTGATCTAACGTTAGTAATTTATCCGAATCTTTGTCTGCCGTCACTTTATCCTGTTGCTTTTGAATAATGTAGCCCTTAGGAGGAAAACGCCTATTATGAAAAGCACATTAGCTATAGTGTTTACACCTTGCAGATATTTTCCGAGCATCGTCTCATTATTTCGTCGGCGTCTTTGAGTGCTGCGTGAACTCGATGGACGTCTAAATGCATAATATATGTTTTGGGAGTATTAGTTCAAAGTGCTGCACCTTCGGACAGGTTGAAGCCTTTTCCAATCTTCACATCAGCGGAGAAACCGGCTTCTAATAGACAATGCTCGATCACAGCAGGCCCGTACACTAGAAAATAGTAACGTGAAAAAATTTGGAGCTCTCATGATCTTCAATACCGAAGTGAGGATTCAAGCTTCTTCTCACCGATTCGCCTTCCTTGCAACCATCCAAAATCTCCTTCAATCTGCACTGATTAAATTAGAGCATCGTAGGTTCGAATTGACTGCAGTTATACCGTTCTATCTTCATCAATTCTTCGCGTTGACGAGCCATTTCACGAGGATACTTCTCCCTCACGGCAAACCAAACGTCCTGATCAGCGTCCGTTCTCACGCGCAGCAAATTCAATATCGTATACTCGTAATCAGTCAGAGCAATATTTCCCTACAGAAAAAGATCGCTCATTCTTCTTCTTCACAAAGAAACCCCCCACTATCTATCCTCCATTTACCCGATCATAGAGTTCAACGATGACGTGATAGGCCGCTTCACCGGATCCAAATTGAAAGTCGACTATTCGATCGATGCCCAACTGGTCGACGCTCACCAAACGTCGCGACTTGAGATGTTTCCGGAGCTGAAAGTTTTAATTTAATTAATCAATTAATTGAATTATTTAATTAAAATTCGCGCGAGAAAATAGGACGATACTTTCATTGCGAAACCGGACGGGAAAGCGTTTTTCGGCCATTCGAAGTCGGTCGAATGGATTCGCGTGCCCGATTCGACGAGAATGACGAATTTCTTGTCGGATCTCGACGCGAAACGTTCAAGAAAAGGCTTTTCAGACGCGCTTCGCTCTTACTGTGTCAGTTTGAAGAGGTACGTCTTGGCGTCGATGTCGTAAACGGTCTGCAAACGCAATCCGAGGCATCTGCAAGACGATGCGTGCTCTAACCGAGACGCAGTGACCGCGACGTCGCTATTCGTACCTTTGCCGTATGCAGAGCACGGCCGCTTGGACGTCCAGCGTGGAGAAACGAGTCTTCATGGTAAAGAGGAGAAAATCCCGGATGATATGAGACCCGCGTTAAATTAAAGCTTAGCCGATAAAAATAATGTTGCCGCGGTGTCCAGTATTCCTGGCCTTGGCAGGGGCCGAACAAAACATTCGGACGTAAAGCTGCCGTGAAAACCGTACGGAATGTGGTGCTTGAGTCGAATTCGAGCGATCGGTCCATCGTTCACTCGACGAGCATCGAGAACAACGAATTCCGTTCGATGCACAGCCGGGTCGTAGAGCTGAACCAAAACGTAGCCGTCGTCGTCGTCAGAGCTGGATGACCTGACGAAAGTGTTTCTTGGGGCAAAGACCGGCTCTCCGATGACGCCGTGAGAAGACCAAACTTGCCGTTGGAGGCCGTAAAAGTCGAACTAGATGAATATCTATAAGAGCAACGTTAATTACTCTACACTCATAATTACCTTCACGACATCTCTATAAGGAAGATTTTCGTTCTTTCTGTCGTTGGCCATGAGGTATGAGTATTGACCTGATTTCTGCCCGTGTCTGTATGGATTGACGGTCGGAAATTCCACGCTAGCCGAATCCGCTTGCAGCCCGACGCAGGTGCGAGTTGATAAGTTGACGTGAAATTTGTAGACGCGACCGGGTGCAATGCTGATGTTGGAGAGTGCGATTTGCTCGTCAAATGTCATATTGAATTGACGTCCAAGGCAAACGGCTGTAAAGAAGACGTCGGATCCCTGTTGATATCCAGTGCCAAAGTGAAAAATCTAAACAAAGAAGTATAAGAAATGAATTTAGATAGTTCGGTGATAATCACGTGGAAAGGATCTGCGTCGACTGAAATTATTGCCGCGCGCGGATCGGGATGATTGGGCCGCGGGATGAAGACGAAACGAGACGGCAAATCGGGATAATATTTCATATCCTCGCCAGGCGAAGACAGACCTAGAATCACAGAAAAGAAATCGTCTCAGAAAGACAAAGCCGTTTTTCATTTATTTCTCAAGTCACCTAACTTCCATTTCCAGGCTTGCGACATCGTCACTTTCACAAACGGAGTCATGTGAACGACGTAGTAGTGAGGTAACAGTAGAAAATCGTGAGCATAGTTGAGCCCCTCGACGGAATGTTCGACGTTCACGCAATTCCATTTATCGTCAAACTCGTAGAAATGTATGTCGGCTGGCCTCGTCAGATGCGGTTGTATACCAAAACAGCAAAGTTTCTAAACCAAAAAAACTACTAGCCACACGCTCTTTTAATTAATTGAAAAACTCTTTAACTTACAATAGGCTTTTGCAATGTGTCAAAGCGAAAATGAGCAGCCATGACGCCGAGTCTCAACTTGCCACCCAAATCATCGGGACCGAGAGTAGTGAGGGTGTAAGGATCGAGACAGTGAGGAAGAGACGTCTCATACGTCGTCAAAATCTAAAAAAATTATCTTCAAATTAATTAATTAAAAGTTAATTAGTTAATTTCCTGACCTTGCCTCCCCAATAGAAAACGCTCGTATTCGACGGATTTCTGTATTCGAACATTTGCGACGTTGGACCTCGTACGAAAGTCAGAAAGGCGTCGCACGCCAACGCGACAATTCCGCGCTCGCGACGCGTTCCCATTTGGCCCGGATAGATGAGGGCGCCCGCTCGCGATTCGTCGCGACGCGACTGAGTCGAAACGAATCGCGATCGAAAGTGAACGCGACCGTCGACGAAAGACAGAGCGCAGACCATTCCGTCGCCGTCGATCGCTAAAGGATGCGTGGGTGTGGAACATTCGTAGTTGTTTGCTGCACTTACGATGCTTCAGTTGAGTGCCGTAGACGCTGTTGACGCCCGGCCCGTTGCGTAGAAGAGTGCCGTGGAGGTCTTTTGGAATCTTGCCGATGACGTCTGCTTCGGGAATCCAGTAGTCCGTTTCCTCTTCGATCGATTTCCAGCCACGTCGCGCTCCGGGAAGCGTTTCCTCGGCCATAGCGTCTCCTCCGAGCCTCTAAGCTAAGGTCCTGCACGTCCGGGACTTCGCCGATAACCGCGCGAAGGTGCGTACAGCGAGTGAGTTACGGACCACCAATTAATAAAAACTTTTGTGATGTGTCTGTTTCGTGACATGCAATCTTTTTGATTTCATCTTATTCCTTTCGCTGCGAGTTCTTCTTTGACTATGCTAAGGTACACTGGATCAGGATATCCAAATCTGAAAAATAACAATTTTAATTAATTTTGCAGCTAAAAATAGTCTACTTCTCACGTACTGTGTTGGCCCCCCATGCTGACTGGTCTTGTGAGAGATATCACTCCAGGTAATCTGGTCCTCTATCCCAGTTGTTTCAGATGTGCCAATAGTGAAGATCAATTTAGCGTCAAACGCCTTCCGTAGAAGCCCAAGGATTTCATTTCCTTCAGGAGAATCAGGTAGGTAGGCACTTCTTGTCGTACCGCCGTATCGTCGTCCGGGCCGGGGGTGCTCAGATCCCTGAATTCCTCCTTGAAAATGATACGTAATCGTAATCGTTCCAAAACCGTCGTGACCCGGAAGACAGAAGCCACCTTTTCTCACAGACATCGTTCCTTCCGGTTGCAACCCGCGCGCTTCCGGTTGCAACTGTTCACCGTACGGGCGCTTACAAACGGGACATTTGGACCGAACCTGTAATTCCTGTTCGACGCAGATGGTACAGAACGTGTGCCCGCAGTCAAGTCGTTTCGACTCGTCGATCGGTGCAAGGCAAATGGGACACCGCGAACGTTCGTCGCCGGAATCGACGTCGTCCTTGAAGTCCTCGCGAGAAGAACCTGAAGGAGGAGAGAAAGCAAGCGACTCCGCCTGAACCCTCGGACGGGGCCCCGCCTGGGCGAAGCTCTCGTAATCGTAGCCGCGGCCGTAGCGCCGCTGCATTTCCTCGCACCAGGCGCCCACCGCGCCGACGTCGTCGTCCACGAAACGAATTTCGTCCACCGAACATCCGGGATTTCGAAAAGAAAACGTATCAAACGCTTCAAACATAATCGACGCCATTCTAGCGACGTCCGAAGTCGAAGAGACGAAACCAAGCAGCGGAACGGCGACAGATTGAAATTTCAGCGAAGCAGCCACTCGAAAACTATTGACGCAGGCATTGCGAAGATCCCTCCATATCGATCCATGATTGGCTGGTCCAACGGCATGGATTACGCTGCTGCAGTGAAGGTTTCCTCCACTGCTTGCAACAGCCGTTCCCAATTCCAGGTCGCCACAGGCGGCGATTTGACTAGCACAGTCATCTCTTAATTCATCTCCAGCTGCTTGGGCAATTGATTTTGCCAGTGTGTGTCTGTGCTGGAGCTTAGGGTCAGCGGGGCTGACGATCGCATCGACGTGCTGGTCGATGATATTGCCTCTCACAATGATCAATTGTATCCCTTCCTGTGACTTGTGAGTCATTAGGATGTCTGGCTCGAGTTCCATTTCGGGGGCCCGGTGATCCTTTGGATTCTTTTTAGTCTCTTTGATCAGGGTCCTCTCGCTTTGAGCTATGCAGTAGAGTAGATCGAACTTTTCTCTCAATTCAGCCAATGAGTCGTCATCGTGCGCTTTGATGACGACCAACGGCGCCTTGCCGTCCCACGAGAACTCGCCGTCGTTATCCTTGATAGCCCTTTCTAACTCCGGTCCGTGTTTCTTTCGTAGATGACGCATGACGCGAGGATCGACTGAAATCTCGACGGACGGTGGCGGAGACGAATCGGAATCGTAATCGTCGTCGTCGTCGTCGTGATCGTCGGTTTCCCACGTTTTCGCTGGTTCGTCCCCGGTTTCGTTTTCCAATATCGCTTTCATATCGAGGCGACATCGCTCGATTCGAGTCCACGCCCCTTTCAGAGTGACCCCTCTGTCCCCTGGAACTTTCATTACCCGAATGCTCGCGTCTCCGGTATCAGGAGATGTTAGGCGATCGAGATAGTTGCTGATTTCTGGAAGAGATGCCAAATTGGGGTTTAGGGTCACGTTCGTTTCCAAGAATATCTAAAAGGACGTCACTCTTTCTTGGGAAAACTCTAGATCGATAAAACACAGGCTCTACGCACTTCTTCCATGATCGAGCAGCTAAAGTCTTTTCTAAGTCGCAACGGGTCTCAGTTCAGACGGTAAAAGTCACAGTATGCAGACTCCCCGAATGTTTCGGGGGAATCCCCACACGTAATGTTTTCCGTATTGCCCAAGTCGGTGTAACCTTTTGTTGTTGTTACCATTTCTTCCAACTTCGCTCTGATCTCTTCAAATCGTGGACGTTTGTCGGGCGACGATTGCCAGCACCGAACCATCAGTAGATACCTTGAGAAAGAAATCAGGCATCTGCCGCATTACGTTGTTACTCTCTTTACAATTCATCACTGCAGTCCTCAGGCTTGTCCATTCTGTGTCCTTTCTCAAGCATTGACACTAAGACTTGCTTCTCCAGTCCAGGGTATGGAACACTCCCTTGAGAAAGCATATGAATGCCTAATTACAATTGAACTATTTAATTGACTCACCAAGAGATGCAACTTCCCAAAGAACGACACCAAATGACCATCTAGATATTTAATAAGAATAGCACTTCTGATCTATCTGTCTGGTAACCAGTCTTACACGTCACTTTTGATAGTAAATACGTCGTCGAGTAGACCCTCTGGAGCAGTCCATTTAGTAGGCTTTTGTTCATCTGCGCCTTCCCGAACCATTTCTGATTCATATACATTTCTGGCCAAGCCAAAGTCTGAGATTTTGGCTATGATGCGTTTGTCATCTAAGGCGTGAAGTAGAACATTGCGTGCAGCCAAGTCTCTATGCACGTAGTGCTGTTTCTCCATCCACTCCTATTTATGCCCAAAATGCAAAATATTCTGTGAAAAACTCGCTAACGGCCTCTTACCATTCCTCGAGACACCTGATAGGTAATTACAAGACACTCGTCTAGAAACTCTTTTACTTTCTCGTTATGAATGCAGCTCAGTATATTGGGGTTGCTCAAGCGTTCTTCACATTCTTCACGATCGCATTTCTAAACATTATCGTGAGCCAGCAATGTAAACACAATGATAAGTCAACAAAGTTACTAGAAAACGATTTTCTCTGAGATGGTTGAGCAGATTTCCCATGTTCATGTACTCCATTATTAGCATAATCGGAGTATCAGGAGAAACGGTGCAACATCCTTTCATTGTTAGTAGGTTACGATGCTGCTCCATGTCTTTCAATAACTCAATCTCTTTCAAAAGCATTTCCTTCTCTGACGTCTGGCTGTCAGCTTGGGTGAAACGAGGTTATATTGTATGTGCGAAAATCCTGGCAAAAGATTTCTTACCTCGCAGGCATTTGACAGCTACAACTGTGGAGCTGTCGTCTCTTTCAGAATAATATGCTCCTCTGTAAACTATTGAAAATGCACCCTTTCCGATTTGGTTGTCAAGTCGTACATTGCCCGGGTTGATTTCCCAAAGTTCTTGCATGCTAAGTGCAGATTGTACAGTAGCGGCACTGGCGAGACGTTGATTCTGGCGTTGATTCTGACGTTGTCGCTCCTTTTTTCTTTTCCGATGGACCAATACACCTGTAGTTATTGCCACAAGTAGTACGACAATCACAGCAACACTGATACAAATAGCCCAAATCATGGATAGTCCGGTTGAGGATGGATGAGTGCCAGACGTAGTACTACTAGTGAAACTGGTTGCCTCATCTGCAATACCAGCAGTAGGGCTGGGGCTGAGTGCACTTGGTAAGGATTCTGTCAGAAAAGTAGTAGTAGAGCTGTCAGTGCTGTTGCTGATGCCAGTGCTGCCATAGGTGCTGTCAGTATTGACGTCTGGAAAAAGACCTGCAAAGCATATTGCTCATCATTCTTTGTTCCATTGAATTCACTACCTAAACATGATTTCTTTATAGAAAATTCTCCTTCCGTTTTGCACGTCCTGCTGCCCAACTGATCGCGTCCCGTTATAACGAATTTGAGAGTCGTGGGTGTATATCCATTTGATGCACAGATAAACGAGATCAAAAATCCTAAACAAATTTAGTTCAGCCAGCGGATCTGTCAGGCCATTTAGCTTACTCGTAGAATTGATTGCCTCTTCTACTGCCTTATTACCTATGTACGGTATTTCGCCGGTTGTAAGCAAGTTCTTACCATAAGGAAAAGACATCTGAATTTTCGACACAACGTTAGAGTTTCCAATCACAGCAGTATAAGAGTAATTCAGCTGATAGAAAGATGAAATCGGGTTTTTTTAAACCACTCAAGCTTTTAAAGAACTTACGGCAGTATAGCGTCTCCTAGTCCACATTTGAAAAGGAATATAAGAAACTTCTTTAGGAATAACGAGTGATTGCCAGAAAGCGTTGCCTTGTTGAAGCTCGCTACTCAGTTCCCCATTTCCAACAATGCATCCAACCGCATTTTGAACTAGAGAAAAAACGAGGCGACCGCTATGATCGTAGTCATTGCCAACTGATGATGCCTCGCTAACTCAATTGAAGACTGCTGCTTGACTGAGCCAGAGGCCGCTTACTCACGCACAAGTACACGCCATAGCATGGTTGAGCGGCGGAAACATTTTGCGCGAAACGTAGAAAAATCAAAGTGAGAACGACTATCATGACGGGGCCAACAACTGATGCAAGTATGCGAGAGTACGGGTCTCGTTAGAAAGAATCCGGATGGTCGTTTCTCATGATGCAATGGCTTGTGGTCATTTTTTCTTGAGAAGAGGATTAAAACCCTCAGGCTAACTTACAAGGATCTAAGCGTTATTAATACCAGAGTGGCAGATAATGATACAAAAGGCTGATACAGTCTCACAATGTACTGCATGCGTCTATTTAGAGGTCAATGTAGCCTCTTGTTGTAGTAACCATCTCTTCCAGCTGCGTCCTTATCTTTTCAAATCGTGGGCGCTTGTTGGGCAATGATTGCCAGCACTGAAGCATCAGTTGATACCTTGAGAAATGACACTCGTCACTTAATATGGCTTTTAATTAAGCATCTTTACAGTTCATCACTGCAGTCTTCGGGCTTGTCCATTCTGTAGCCGTTCTGAATCATCGTCACTAAGACTTGTTTTTCCAGTCCAGGATATGGAATACTCCCTTGAGTTTGTGATAACGCCTGATTAGATTACAACTGAGCTGATTGGACTTACCAAGTGATGCGACTTCCCAAAGAACGACACCAAATGACCATCTAGAAGATTTAGAGCATTAGGTGTGAGCTTTTCTTTATCAACAGTCTTACACGTCACTCTTGATGGTAAATATGTCATCAAACAGGCCTTCTGGAGCTGTCCATTTGATAGGCTTTTGTTCATGCATATCTCCTCGAATCATATCCGATTCATAAGCACTTCTGGCCAAGCCAAAGTCTGAGATTTTGGTTATGATGCGTTTGTCATCTAAGGCATGAAGTAGAACATTGCGTGCAGCCAAGTCGCGATGCACGCAGTGCTGTTTCTCCATCCACTCCTATTTATTCGCGTTACAATAAAATGTTCCTGTGTAGCTAATAGCCATTTCTCACCATTCCTAGAGACACCTGATAGGTAATTACGAGACACTGATTTAGAAACTCTTTTAGTTTCTGATTGTGGACGCAGGTCAGTATAGTAGGATCATTCAAGCGTTCTTCACACTCTTCACGGACACATTTCTAAGCATTATCATAGAGCAACGATGTAAACGTACATTTAGGTTTCAAAAGCTTTACCAGACAACGATTTTTCCTCAGATATTTAAGTAGATTTCCCATGTTCATGTACTCCATTATAAGCATGATAGGACTATCAGGAGAAACAGTGCAGCACCCTTTCATTGTTATTAGATTAGAATGCGGTTCCATGTTCTTTAATAACTCAATCTCTTTCAAAAGCATTTCTCTCTCAGACGATTGGCTGTCAGCTTAATTAAGACAATTTATGCAGAAAGGCTTGGCAAGTACATTTTAAATCTAACCTTTCAGAACTTTTACAGCTATCACTGTGCAGCTGTATTCTCCTCTGTATACTCTTGAAAAGGCTCCACTTCCAATTGGGGCATCAAGTTGTATTTTGCCTGGATTGACCTCCCACCTGCAACGCTTGCTGCTGATCGCCAAAGCACCCTCCTCAACGTGAGGAAATTTATTCTTTCTTCTTTTCCACATGACAACTGCGAATGTACTGGTCAGTGCGATTAGCAGCACAAAAGCGCTGACTACAACAGCAAGGAACAAAACCACCAATGTTTTTGGACGTGGGGTGTTCAAGGCAGAGGTAAAAGCTCTGCTTGTACCACTAGTAGTGTCACTCGTAGTAAGACTAGGCGAGGATGTACTTGGTGGTGTCGTAGTCACAATCAGGGAAATCTTTGTAGAAGTAGGTCTGCCACCACTCGGACTGCCTGAAGTAGGAGATCCTGCAAGGAATGTCGTTCAAGCATTTTGATCTACGTTATTTTCACCTGAGCAAGATTTTTTTATCGAAAATCGTCCTGTAGTTTCGCACGCCCCATTTGAACTGTTTCCAGTGATGTTGAATAAAAACGTAGTGGATGAAACTCCCTTTGATGCACAGGTAAACGTGACAAAAAATTCTAAATTATTAGGGTCTAATCCTTTCATGCAGTCAATCAATTCGTGTTTACCAGTGGAATTTATTGCCTCTTCTCTTGGCTGATTACCTATGTACGATACTTTGCCAGTCGTCAGAGAGTCTTGATGAAGAGAAGAAAAGTGTATCTTCGAGACGATTCTAGAGTCTCCAACTGCAGATCCAAAAGAGAATTTCACCTGAAAAAAGTATATCAGCACAACGCCAAAGATACAGATTCGTATCTACAGGATAATTGTTCCTTGTCCACATTTCTATTGGAATAAAGGAGACGTCGTTTGGAAGAACGAGTGATCCCCAAAACGGTTCGTTTACTTGAAGCTCCGCACTCAATCGTCCGTCCAGAATAAAGCAGTCAACTGCTCCCCTAACTGTCGCAAACGAAATACGTTTTCGTCGATCGCGAAAGGCCTTCCAGCCGGACGCTAACTTGGGTCTAAGAAGGCGTGAGGGCGTTGACCCACGCACATGTAAACACCGTCGCACGGCTGACTCTGGGCCGGTGAGAGAGCAAGGAAAAGAGATAGAACGAACGCTGGTGTCACGGTCATGACCGAAGCAAGCCAAGAAATAGAGCCGTGTCTTCGTAAACAACGGGGATGTTGTGGCCCATCCCTTTTAGACTACCGTGTTTAGTATTATAAATTTATGCGGAACTACCTCCTACTTCGACTGGCTCGTAAACGGAATCATCGTCGCAGTCTACATCGTTAAAACACTGCTTCTCTTCTTCTGTCTTCTGCGATGTCATAATAGCGTTTTCGTAAGGTGGACTTTCCGTTACGTTCGCGTCGGTTTCCGGGGTTTCTCCTGTTTCTGAGGACTCAACGATAACTTCCTCATAGAACGGGTTGTCTACGTCTTTCGCATCTCTTTTAGGAAAATCGACGCCATCGTAACACGGATTGTTAGGGGATTGTCCGCGCTTTGATCCACCTCCGGGGAAAAAAGACGGAGATTGGACTCCCTCGTAGCTGGCATTGCCCAAAGAAACGCGTCCATTTGCACGTTCCATTTTTGTCTCTTTAGCCGCTGGGACCGGTTCTGGGGCCCCATACACATTCTGGTTCCTCTTCAGACGTTCCTAAACGAAAGCAGTTTTAGCACGGCCAATGGATCATGCAGTCTAGAGTCCTCACCTCTTCCAGATTTTTGGAAACCAATGCAGCCGTCTCTTGTCGTCTTTTCCTGCAATAATTAGTCTTTGCTATATATTGAGTGTCTCTCTAACACACTCTATACCTGATTCTCCACACGCATAGTACAGCCAGAAGGACAAGAGCGACGAAAGCAATGGAACTTGTTAGAGCAGAGTTATAGTCGCTGATTCATCATATTATTAGTATTACTTCTTAGATTTACCATGCATTGAGCCCACCTATTTGAGTAGTTGAATCGAGTGAAAAGGAAGGCCTCTGCAACGTCTGCTCGTTGATTGAAAGCGGCGAACGACTCGACTCATGAAAAGCTAACGCAATCAGAGACGTGCAATCGTTTGAGTATCCACCGTTACCGCCACTTTTTTCGAATGACTGTGCCTCCCGGCTCACAACTCTCAAGACGTCAGCGCGCGTGGACATTCGTATATCGCGCGTTTTTCTACAAGAGACGCTATTGGGCGATCGGAAGTGCAATATTCCGTCGAAGTAGGTCAAGATGGATGCACGGGCTGGGGCTGAGTGCACTTGGTAAGGATTCTGTCAGAAAAGTAGTAGCAGTTATGGGAATAGAGCTGTCAGTGCTGTTGCTGATGCCAGTGCTGCCATAGGTGCTGTCAGTATTGACGTCTGGAAAAAGGCCTGCAAAGCATATTGCTCATCATTCTTTGTTCTATTGAATTTACTACCTGAACATGATTTCTTTATAGAAAATTCTCCTTCCGTTTTGCACGTCCTGCTGCCCAACTGATCGCGTCCCGTTATAACGAATTTGAGAGTCGTGGGTGTATATCCATTTGATGCACAGATAAACGAGATCAAAAATCCTACAAAATTAGTTCAGCGAGCGAACTTTAATCTGTCAGGCCATTTAGCTTACCCGTAGAATTGATTGCCTCTTCTACTGCCTTATTACCTATGTACGGTATTTCGCCGGTTGTAAGCAAGTTCTTACCATAAGGAAAAGACATCTGAATTTTCGACACAACGTTAGAGTTTCCAATCACAGTAGTATAAGAGTAATTCAGCTGATAGAAAGATGAAATCGGTTTTTTAGACGACTCAAGCTTTTAAAGAACTTACGGCAGTATAGCGTCTCCTAGTCCACATTTGAAAAGGAATATAAGAAACTTCTTTAGGAATAACGAGTGATTGCCAGAAAGCGTTGCCTTGTTGAAGCTCGCTACTCAGTTCCCCATTTCCAACAATGCATCCAACCGCACTTTGAACTAGAACAAAAAACGAGGCGACCGCTATGATCGTAGTCATTGCCAACTGAATTGAAGACTGCTGCTTGACTGAGGCCGCTTACTCACGCACAAGTACACGCCATAGCATGGTTGAGCGGCGGAAATATTCTGCGCGAAACGTAGAAAAATCAAAGTGAGAACGACTATCATGACGGGGCCAACAACTGATGCAAGTATGCGAGAGTACGGGTCTCGTTAGAAAGAATCCGGATGGTCGTTTCTCATGATGCAATGGCTTGTGGTCATTTTCTTGAGAAGAGGATGTTAATAAAACACTCAGGCTAACTTACAAGGATCTAAGCGTTATTAATGCCGGAGTGGCAGATAACGATACAAAAGGCTGATGCAGTCTCACAATGTACTGCATGCGTCTACTTAGAGGTCAATGTAGCCTCTTGTTGTAGTAACCATCTCTTCCAGCTGCGTTCTTATCTTTTCAAATCGTGGGCGCTTGTTGGGCAATGATTGCCAGCACTGAAGCATCAGTTGATACCTTGAGAAATGACACTCGTCATTTAATATGGTTTTTAATTAAGCATCTTTACAGTTCATCACTGCAGTCTTCGGGCTTGTCCATTCTGTAGCCGTTCTGAATCATCGTCACTAAGACTTGTTTTTCCAGTCCAGGATATGGAATACTCCCTTGAGTTTGTGATAAAGCCTGATTAGATTTACAGCTGAGCTGATTGGACTTACCAAGTGATGCGACTTCCCAAAGAACGACACCAAATGACCATCTAGAGGATTTAGAGCATTAGGTGTGAGCTTTTCTATATCAACAGTCTTACACGTCACTCTTGATGGTAAATATGTTGTCAAGCAGGCCTTCTGGAGCTGTCCATTTGATAGGCTTTTGTTCATGCATATCTCCTCGAATCATATCCGATTCATAAGCACTTCTGGCCAAGCCAAAGTCTGAGATTTTGGTTAAGATGCGTTTGTCATCTAAGGCATGAAGTAGAACATTGCGTGCAGCCAAGTCGCGATGCACGCAGTGCTGTTTCTCCATCCACTCCTATTTATTCCGATTACAAAATGTGCCTGTGTAGCTAATAGCCATTTCTCACCATTCCCAGAGACACCTGATAGGTAATTACGAGACACTGATTTAGAAACTCTTTTAGTTTCTGATTGTGGACGCAGGTCAGTATAGTAAGATCATTCAAGCGTTCTTCACACTCTTCACGGTCGCATTTCTAAGCATTATCATAGAGCAACATTGTAAAGGTAACCAGATCAACAGCTTTACCAGACAACGATTTTTCCTCAGATATTTAAGCAGATTTCCCATGTTCATGTACTCCATTATAAGCATGATAGGACTATCAGGAGAAACACTGCAGCACCCTTTCATTGTTATTAGGTTAGGATGCTGTTCCATGTTCTTTAGTAACTCAATCTCTTTCAAAAGCATTTCTCTCTCAGACGAAAGGCTGTCACCTTAAGACAATTTATGCCGAAAGGCTTGGCAACTAAATTTTAAATCTAACCTTTCAGAACTTTTACAGCTACCACTGTGCAGCTGTATTCTCCTCTGTATACTCTTGAAAATGCTCCACTTCCAATTGGGGTATCAAGTTGTATTTTGCCTGGATCGACCTCCCACTTGCAACGCGTGTTGCTGGCCGCCAAAGCACCCTCCTCAACGTGAGGAAATTTCTTCTTTCTTCTTTTCCACATGACAACTGCCAGTGTACTGGTCAGTACAATTAGTAGTACGAAAGCGCTGACTCCAACAGCAAGAAACAAAGCCACAGATGTTTTTGTACGTGTGGTGTTCAATGCAGAGGTAAAAGCTCTGCTTGTACCACTAGTAGTACTACTCGTAGTAAGACTAGACGAGGTTGCACTTTGTGGTGTCGTGGTCACCGTCAGGGAAATGTTTGTAGAAGTAGGTCTGTCACTGGTCGAATTGCTTGAAGTAGGAGATCCTGCAAGGCATATTGTTCAAGCATTTTGATCTACGTTATTTTCACCTAAGCAGGATTTCTGTAGTGAAATTCGTCCTGTAGTTTCGCACGTTCCTTGGGAACTGTTTCCAGTGATGTTGAATATGAACGTAGTGGATGTAATTCCAGTTGATGCACAGGTAAACGTGACAAGAAATGCTAAATTTTTAGGATCTAATCTCTTCATGCAGTCAATCAATTCGTGTTTACCAGTGGAATTTATTGCCTCTTCTCTTGGCTGATTACCGATGTGTGGCACTTCGCCAGTCGTCAGAGAGTCTTGATGAAGAGAAGAAAAGTGTATCTTCGAGACGATTCTAGAGTCTCCAACTGCAGATCCAAAAGAGAATTTCACCTGAAAAAAGTATATCAGCACAACGCCGAAGATAGAGATCTGTATCTACAGGATAATTGTTCCTTGTCCACATTTCCACTGGAATAAAGGAAACATCGTTTGGAAAAACGAGTGATCCCCAAAATTCGTTTCCTTGTCTCGGTGATAGTCCGTTCAGAATAAGGCAGTTACCAGCTTTCCTAACTGTCGAAAACGTAAGAGAAGTCGGCACTTCGTCGATCGCCACGCACAGGTAAACAGTCAGGTGAACACCATCGCACGGCTGACTCTGGGCCGGTGAGAGAGCGAGGAAAAGAGACAGAACGAACGCGAGTGTCACGGTCATAACCGCAGCAAGCCAAGGAATGGTCTACTCTACAGCCGCGTCTTCGTAATAAACAACGGGGACGTTGCGTCACATCCCGTGTTTAGTATAAATTTATGCGGAACTACTACCTCCTACTTCGACTGGCTCGTAAACGGAATCGTCGTCGCAGTCTACATCGCTAAAACACTGCTTCTCTTCTTCTGTCTTCCGCGATGTTATAATGGCGTTTTCGTACGGTGGACTTTCCGTTACGTTCGCGTCCGTATCCGGGATTTCTCCTTTTTCTGAGGACTCAAACGACTTGCCAACGATAACTTCCTCATAGAACGGATTGTCTACGTCTTTCGCATCTCTTTTAGGAAAATCGACGCCATCGTAACACGGATTGTTAAGGGATTGTCCGCGCTTTGATCGACCTCCGAGGAAAAAAGACGGAGATTGGACTCCCTCGTAGCTGGGGTTGTCCAAAGAAACGCGTCCATTTGCACGTTCTATTTTTGTCTCTTTAGCCGCTGGGACCGGTTCTGGGGCCCCATACACATTCTGGTTCCTCTTCAGACGTTCCTAAACGAAAGCAGTTTTAGCACTGCCAATGGATCAGTCTAAGAGTCCTCACCTCTTCCAGATTTTTGGAAACCAATGCAGCCGTCTCTTGTCGTCTTTTCCTGCAATAATTAATCTTTGCTATATATTGAGTGTCTCTCTAACACACTCTATACCTGATTCTCCACACGCATAGTACAGCCAGAAGGACAAGAGCGACGAAAGCAATGGAACTTGTTAGAGCTGCAATCAGAGTTATAGTCGCTGATTCATCATTTCCTTCGCCATCATCAGTGTTCTTCTCGCTTTCATCAACTGCAGCACTATTATTAGTATTACTTCTTAGATTTACCATGCATTGAGCCCACCTATTTGAGTAGTTGAATCGAGTGAAAAGGAACGCCTCCGCAACGTCTGCTTGTTGATTGAAAGCGGCGAACGACTCGACTTATGAAAAGCTACGTAACGCAATCAGAGACGTGCAATCGTTTGAGTATGCACCGTTACCGCCACTTTTTTCGAATGACTGTGCCTCCCGGCTCACAACTCTCAAGACGTCAGCGCGCGTGGACATTCGTATATCGCACGTTTTTCCACAAGAGACGCTATTGGGCGATCCGAAGTACAATATTCCGTCGAAGAAGGTCAAGATGGATGCACTTTCCAGACGAAAATCCCGCAATGATTGACCAATCGTCTAAACCGGATATATGAACGGCTTCTCGGACCTTATCAATTCCCTTTACCGATTTGCACTCGAAGCAGCCTATCTTCGACTCGTTATAGTAGTAGTACACATCTCCGCTCTCGTAATCGACGGCAATCGAAGTGACGTTCGGAGCCCATACGACCGACTCTCCTTTCCACTCATGCGGTCTCATTCGAAAGAGACCTTTTGATGTGGTGAAGTAAACGCGCCTATGAATAATACAAACAAGGGAAGGTCAACATCTGGCATGTCTAGCACGGAGAAAGAACCCTTCCGCTTTACTTCGTCTTAGGGTTAACCGCAACCGCTTTCAAGACGCCAAAACGCGTTGGTGACACGAAAATCGTTGTGTACTTGTTAGGCTCGAGAACGTGGATATTTTGACCTTGGGTCCAGTAGAGAGTCCCATTGCGCCAATCCCATGCCAGATCGTAGGGTCGAGCGTCGTCGCTCAAAGGCATTGCCTCTAAGTCTGACGAATCGGTTTCGAGAGGCGCTATGAAGAGCGCGTACGCGGCGGCTTTCTTCTGGGGTTTCGCTATGAAGATGGCCTTTCTCGCCGCGTAGTCGTACTCGAGAGCAATTACGTCAGAAAATCTCGATTGAACGAGTAGGCTACTCGTCTGGTGAAACGTATCGTTGCTCAAACGCCGGACATCTCCTTTCAGTATCGTTCCATTGTGCGAGTAGAGTAGGAAAGGCTCTAAAAAGAAGTGGAATGTAAACACCTCCACGAAAAGAATCAACAAGGAAATACGGTCACGAAGTCCGTGTTAGAAGCGTGAGGTGCACGGGACTAACGCTACAGTAACGCAGTCCTTGCGAGGTCCCCATGGCATTCACCTTGTTCCGTCGTTTCCGCGGTCACCCGGTTGGCGTCCCAGATCCAAAGGGCGCCTAACTGCAGTAGGACAAGAGCGCGAACGTGAAGTCGAGGCATGTGATTCACGTGAAGGACTGCTCGCGGCCAAACGCCCCGCGAGAGAAGATTCAGGGAGTGCACAGGAATAGACCGTGTGACGCGGAAGTGGCGGGGTCCGACGTAAGTGCGTTACTAAGCTAATTATATAGAGCTGCAGGTTCTGAGCGACGTCAAACTAAAATTTAATTTATTGCCTCGTATATGGGCGCGTTTCCGCCTTTAGACTGGCTTCCTGCTATCTCCTCGTAATGTCCTTTGACCGGAGGGAATGCCTTGACTGGATCTTCGTATTCGTTTTCCTGACTACTACTACTGGTTTGCGTCGGATTGGCCAGGTTTTTTTCTTTCCCTTTTACGCCATACGTGACGTTGTCCAGAGCAACTCCAGGTTTTGCTTTACCGGAAGCATAATTTGGATTATCAAGCGACGATCCATCACTTCTTTTCCCTTGTGCTGCACCATAGTTTGGATTCTCCCAATCTTGGGCATTCTAAATAAATTAAATTAAAAGTAAAAATTAGAATTAGATACTCAATCTTACGTTTTTTGCCGGATTGTCTGCCGCCTTTGGCTCCATTGACCTCCGGCGTTTTCTTAAAACCACCATATGATATAGATCCATAATTATTTATGATCAATCCTACCTCCACAGCAGCACTACTACGATCAGAACGACAATGATAACAACAACTGGAACGGCAACAGCAGCTGCAATAATGCCAGAGTTAGCTGTTTCCTCGTTGTTTTCTATTGGTGCAGCTGAATTTGCAATAAACGGAGGAGTAGGCGTTTTTTCGAGTCTCGCCGCTTTTGATAACGTATTAGTCCGAGTCGGTTCGAAAGGAAATCTTTGATCCGTAGGTATTTCTCTAGTCGGTAAGAACAGTGGCATGACATCATCAGTATCAATTTCTTCTGTGTATTTTTCGTATTCGGTTGGCGTTTCTGTCGGCAGGAACATGACATTTGCGTCAGTTGTGGCAGCATGAAGGAATGATTCTGTATCCGGTGTAGAGAGTGTAGGAAGTTCTGCCCAAAAGGAAATTTTAGATAGGGAGTTTGTCTATATCTATCATAGCAGCACCTTTTCCCCCAAGCACTACTTTAAAGTCTGCAATATGACCTTCCATATCAAAAATCTTTGTTGCAGTGGACGTATTCCAAGAATCCAGTGGTAGAGAATAAAATGCGTTGTCGGAACGAAAATATAATCTATCGTTCAGAATAGAAAGAGATTTTGGGACTTCACTCAATACCTAAATATAAAGTAAACACTGAGAAGAAGACTACCAATACGTGTTACCCACAGTTGACAGAATTTTACGAGTTGAGCATCCATAACAGAATATTTTTGCCCAATGTTCATCTGAGAAGAAAATGCTCCCTGTAGTCTCATCAACAGCCAAGCCCGTTGGATTTTTTAGCTTATTAACAAGCTCTGTGGTCTTGCCGTGCTTTTGTGATAAATCCTTTCTAAGCAAAGCACCACTATTCATCAGAAAACGACCTTCTCCGTACGTATAGTAGAGAAAGCTATAAAATCAATAATCGCAATAAATATTTAGATTGAATGGATTTGAATACCGTCGCTTTGAATCAACAGCAAGCGATAGCACAGACTTCAGGAATAGTCCATCGTGCGCTATCGTTACTAGCTTCGTCGTCTTTGTGGAAATCTCATACAAAGAGATTCGGGAACCAAGTCCATAATATAAAGAACGAGTTGATGGATTGAACGAGAGTCCCGTCATTTTCCCGCTGTGTTGCTTCGCGTCCACGGGTGACAACGTACTGTGTTCTGTCATGGGGCCACGAAAGAGAGCGGAGTAGACTAAGGAACCGACGGAGTACGATCCCACAGCATAAATTAGTGACTCGTTGCGATCGCAGTCAATTGAAATTGGATGAGGACTAACGTAACGAGTAGACGAACTGCTGACTCCAAACGACGCTGTGTAGTTCTTGAGGTAGATGTGATTAGTACGAGCAGCCTGAGTCGTGACTGTCGCTGGCCGACTCCCCACGGCTGCGCCTCGAGTGAAGAGAACGTAAGGCGCTACAGTAGTCGAAGTCAGCTATAATCGAGAGAACTCAAAAGGGACTGGGATTACTTTCTTCGCCTTTGGCGGCGTTGAGGTAGAGAACGAGAAGAGCCAACGTTGTTCCTAGCATTGCTTTCTCCGAACAGTATATCACTATGACAGCGTATCCGAAAGGAGCGTCTATTTGAGCAGCCACGAAACGCGGAAGTTTACTCACCGTGACTCACTCAATCGGTACGAACGTCACAGCTAACCTTTGGCATGCCAAAGGCCTGTTATGGGCATGCACCAAACGCAGCACTAGGCAACGGACACGGACGCACATAGTTATTACTGTACTTAATCGATAGTCTCATACAGAGTTTCGCTGCCTCTTGGCAGCCGTTTGGCTGACATATGAACTTCTTCATAGTCTCTACTACCACTACGAGCGGGTTTCTTGTACGCTGCCGATTGGTTACTGCTTAGAATAAACGGCACGGCGTAAACTTCATCATCATCGCTTTCGTTGGCAAGATTTGAGTGAGAAATTTGAAGCGCATCTGCCGGATCTTGGTAAATAGATTCCTGGGAAGTCGCAGACGGCCCGTTTCCTCGTCTCCGCCTCCTACAGGTAAAAAAAATAGATGCAAATTATTTCGACGGAAGTGGGAGAGCGTTACCTCCATAAAATGACGGCAACGATAATCAACAGAATCAAGATTGGAAACACTACAGCAGCAGCGATGACGAGTGGGAGAATATCTGAACATACACCCCCCGATTAGCATGAATCAATAGATTTTATAAGTCTTACCATGGCGCGGCAACTTGAACGTCTGAGTCGTAGCCATCGTACTTTCACTGCTACCGCTACCATCAGTAAAGAGTGGCCGAGAACTGGAAATTTGCCCGGGAGCAGCTTCACAGCCAACGTTGGTACAACGTCACGGGAAATCACGACAGTACTACCTCGACTCAATGCTATCAGCGGCACGCAAAGGATGAGAACACGCAGCAGAATCATAGTCCGGTCTACCATAGGACGTGAGGGCGAATACTGCGGTAAAGGAGCAGGTGTGACGAACCGAACCGGCGGTGCATGCATGCATGCCAAAGGAAGCACGTGAAGGGAAGTGGCAGTTCCCCAATCAATTACAAAAGCGAGGCGGAAGTGAAAGTATTCAAATGTCAGTTGTTTGACTTCTCAACTCAAAACCCGTAAACCAATAAAATATCGCTAAAACGAGAGCCAGTACGGCACACGAAACGAACATCGTCTTTCGATTTTCAGACCTCAATTTCGTCAGATCATTTTCTAAATCCAAATCAATCAGGGAAAGAAAAAATGAGAACAGTTGTTACCGTGATGAGCGAGATCGCCTTCAATTTTCTCCCGATTCTTTTGAAGCATCCGCCTGGAAATTGCGGTTTATGACGTCATCACGTAGACGCTCGTACTGTACCGAGAACTGGAACTTACCTACGTATGTCGCCTACGTCATCTAATCGTAATTGAGTTTCGATTTCGTCGAGCTTGTCTTGGCATTCTTTTGCACGCTGTTCGACCTCTTCGATCTGTAGGAGGAAACGTCGATATCAATGTAAACCGATCAATGAGCGTACCTGCTTTATGATTGACATCGATCGCGATGATCTTCAAGGAGAAACGCGTGGTGGTTGTTTAAATTTAGCGTGCGCTAGACGTCAACATGGCAGCCGTTTCGTCGCAAACGTTTTCGCAAGAAATGCGACAGCAGGCGAATGCGGCGCTGATGAAATTGGACAAAGGTGCACGAGAAAAGATCTCCGACACGTATTTTGACTCTCCGAATCGCGGCAGGACTCCGTTCGAAGGAAGTCGGCGAACAAAGCGAATCCATAATTCGCTTTGGAAGGCTATTCGATCGATTTCCATTTGCAATTGTAATCAACGCGGCTTTTCTGAAGCTATCCGACGTCTTTCTCGAAGGGTACGCATAGAGAAAAAAAACTGTAAATCTAAATCTAATTTTTGGTTTCGTAGAAACAATTTCCTTCGCTTGTGCGTATTGAGAGTCGTGCAAGATAGCCAGGCTCACTTGGAAAAAATCCTCAACGTGGACGAATTCATGAAGCGAATCTTTTCCGTCATACACAGCAATGATCCAATCGCGAGATCCTTGACTCTTCGGTACAAATTCAAATTTGCAGCCAAAGTTGCGAGAGAAAATAATAATTTCTATATTAGAATGTTTGGCAGTTTGGCTCCAATTGTAGCCGAGAGAAAAAACGTTCATCACAGGTAACAAGTCCTTATGTTTGATAGAGCGGTACTGATGCCTTGTTTAGCGTTCGCACGGGATTGGAATCTCACGATAAATTGGAGCAAGAGGCCGCTATATTCGCAGCAGTGAAACTTAGCAATATATCTGGGTATACTGCAGCAAATTTCCAAGAAAAAATAAACCCAACAAATATACGTATCTCTTATTAGTCTCTTTGCAGCGGGAATCTGCAATAAAGTCGCGGAAATGATCCAAGGTAAGAAATTAGGGGAGATTCCTGCAGAGCAAATAGGCTTTGCAGGACTTGGGTAGAGGTAGCTCATCCACGCCCCTCTCCGCCTTTTCTCCCAACGCGAAACGTATGACGAGACGACACCAGAACTGCAAACTCCTCACCCCACCTCTCCCATTCGCCGCAATCAATTCTCGCAATTCCGGCGGCCAATCGACGTCGTCGGAAATTTCGGCGTCGCATTGCAAAACGAGAAAGATCGCGTTTCGCGTCACGTCGCGATCGCCTCTCGTCCGAACGACGCAATGAAGCGTCGATCGGTATAGACACCCGTCGCGTCCCGTCGGTCGATTCGCCGACACGCCGGGCCGGCGCAGAAGCAGTCGAGCGACGTCGTAACGACCGCGAATCGCGGCCACGTCAAACGCACGCAAATCGTCGTCATTCGTTGCATTGGGATCGACTCCCCTCTCGAGAGCGAAATTCACAACGTCGACGTGCCCGCCTTTGACTCCGCCGAATAGCACCGATTCTAAGCAATTGCAGCCGAGAAACGAAACCATATCAAGTCGGCCCGCTTCCGCGGCGTAGAACTCCGGCTCCTTGCATCCGCGTCGACGTTTTTTGCGTCTCTCGAAGCCACCCTTCTTATTCTCGACGAGAAGTCGCACGACGTCCCAGTTGTGGTGTCGAGCGGCGACGTCGATTGGCGTGCAACCGCACGCGTCCTCCGCGACGACGTTGGCGCCGCGACGAATCAAATAGCGAGCCAATTCGACGCGATCGCCCGTCGCCGCGCCGTGTAAAATCGATCGTCGTCCGCCGCTCGTCATGTTGACGTGGGCTCCTTTGGATAGAAGCGCGTCGACGGCGACGCGACAACCGCCCATTCCCGTCTCGTACAGACTCATCGATTCAGTGCCATCGACTTTTTGACGCGCTCTACGTTCGATCAACTTCGCCACGTTGACGTGACCGCGTCGACGAGCGACGGCCGCCGCCGTGAGCCCGTCTGCATTACGAATGTCGAGTCGAGCGTTTCCGAGTGTTATGAGAAGTCGAACGACGTTGCGACTTCCGGCGGCGGCGGCGACGTGAAGCGGCGTCAAACCGGCGACGTTCTGCGCGTCGACGAACGCGCCGGCGATCAAGAGATCGCGTATAAAATCGAGATAATCGTTGTTGCCCGGCAACGGGGCGACGAGATGATCGTGAAGCGGCGCGAGTCCCGTGACGTCTTGGTGATTTAATGCGATGACGATGTCGTCACGTGATAGCGTCAAAAGGCGATCCAATAGGAGACGAGCGACGTCGATTTTCGCGGGACGACGACGTAGAGCGGCCAAGGCGAGACAACTCTTCGTTGCCATGCCTTCGCCGCGTTCGTTTTCCGGACGAATTTCGGCGCCGTGGGCGAGCAGGAGTTCGACTATCGATTTCGTGCTCTTGAACGTGGCCAGTTGAAGGAGGCTGAAGCCGGAAGATGTCCTCGTCGAAAAGGCGGGGGCGGGGTCGGAGGCTTCGAGGAGAATTCGTACGATTTCTTCGCTGTTCGACTCGATGGCGATTTCGAGTGGCGTGCGATTGTCGCTTTCGGTCTTCGTCGTCGTGATGTCGATGCCTTTGGCGACGAGTTCGCGTAGCGTCGTCGCGTCGTTTCGACGAAGGGCCGAAAAGAAGGCGAGCGTTTCCTTTTGGAGCCTCATCTTGTCCTCCATTGCGGGAGGGCCTTTTTTGGCGAATGGAGAGAGTGGGGATGAATTGTAAATAGGCGAGATCTTCGTTTTTTTGTTTACGCATTTGATATTAATCTTTCTCCCCGTATAAGGCTTCCCGTTCTCTTTTAGGATTGGTTACTCCGGTGCCGGTTAAATTGAAATTACTTCGGATATTTGAGCACATGCACCATGACATCGAAACGTCAAGCAAAGTATTATAGAAAGGATAGTTGAATTTACGTGTTCTGGGAGCGTCAAATATTTTAGGTAAGAATCTTGTGCTCGGAACTCTTGTCATTTTATCCAGCCGAAAGTTTCGTAATTATAACTCTACAAACCTTGACCAAACTTGCTCAAGTGACAGTTCTTGAAACTCAACCACAAGTAGATCAAGAGGAAAAGGACTTCGTGCGCTTTTCTATAGAAATTCTTTAGATCGAACTTCTTCTAAATTATCTAGAAAACGATCCTAGATTGACAATCAAGACGGAAGCGCTGCATAATTTGGACTCGCTTGCAGTGAAATCAGCTCACATATTCGACGAACATCACATAGAAGTTAGTTAGTTTGCGTCTGCACACGTGACGACGCATTATCGAGAACGTTTTTATTCCGTTTAGAGACTCTGGACGTTCACTAAGCAGTGTGAAGAAGATAACGTCAAAATATCCGCGTTGGTTCTGCTGAACACACTCGCCTATTCTTTCGCGATTGTTGACATGCAGCATCAAGGTAAAAAACGGTCTTTGTATTGAATCGAGAACGTGCGATTGGTATCTTCTAGATTTACTTCCGGGTTGTTTTGCGCTTTGCTATGATTTGAATCCGTCTGTGGGCGCCTTGGCATGCGGTGTAGCGGCGGCAATTGTTGCTAATCTAGATCAAAGTATTCCTTTATAATAATAATATGTAAGCAGACTATCCAATTGTTTTTTTTTTGAGGTGATTGTGATTCCGATTGCATGGAAGAGATGTGTCTTGCCATTGAAGCTTGTCTCATGGCTTGTGCGCATTTTTCTAATGCATCTGAAATGGACAGTAAAATTAAGGTGAGACGATTCTTCATTGGTATTTTGTCAACTGGTTTTACAGCTCGTTTTATCGTCATTGGTGAGGATTGCCAGAAAAGACCCAAGCACGGTATCTCACTTTTCGGAAATTATTGTCAGTATGTTGTCGGCTGACAACGGTATGGCGCTAGTTTTACAATCAATGAAGGCGGTGAAACGTCTTTTCTCTAGTTCCTCTCTCCGTTTTGCTGTGCAAGTGTTTAATAACGTTGACGTCTTGCAATGCATTTGACGTAAAAGCTATCGTTTCACGCGAAGGCCTGCTGCGTTTACTTGAAAGATCGACTTCAAGCGAGTTATTGGTACAAACGTCATAGCACTACTATTATAGAAAGAAAGAAAGAAAGAAAACCTCGTTTTTGTACACTTTTAGCGTTCAGTATCATCTCTCTTGTTTCACTTGAATCAGGGGTTGTACACGTCGGAGAGTCGTCAAAAATTTCGCCAGAGTATATCTAGCCAATTGGAGAGCAAGTTGGCGCAAGCAGATGGCTGGACGGCGTATACAGTGGCACAAAAAGCGGCACAGGAGGTGAACCTCGCTACTGTACACGATTTTTCCTAATTGATAAAGCCATATATCTCCAAGGGCTACCATTCTATCGCGGCGCCAATTTTTGCTGATCTCGCGACGAAAGTCCGATAGGCATTTGATCCTCGTGGTTACTCTAATCCCTTTACTTTAGGTTGCCTCTGAACAATTTGTGTACTGGCTTCAGGCGCTAAGTCAACTTTCATTGGCTGAAAGTGCATTCGCCCAGTGCACTGATGTGCCGAAGCTGAGACAAATTTTACCCGACGTCGTACTAAACTACAGATTGGCAGCCACGAAACTCAAGGTAGAGAGAGCAAATGAGAAGGATTGATTTTTTTCTAAATTAACGTTAGAATGCCTCGTCTTCTGTGAGACACATGAAATTCCAGTGTGCCTACTGCAACCTGAGAGCTCGTCTCTTGAACGCACATCTGCAATTTCACACGTCGTGCGTCAGTTTTTTTACGTCGCCACCGCCGGCTTTGGCCCAAGGCTCCGCTTCCGCGTCGCCGAACTTCGTGTCTCAGGTCCGAGATCAACGTGCACGCGCCGTTGGCGGACTTTTTTTCGACGATTTTTTTCCAGATGACAGCCAATGCTGTAGAATTTAATCAAATTGCGCTGGAGTACGGTCAGCTATACGAGTCTCTTTTTGATGCAAATCAGGATACGCTGACTAATGTTCTAACGTACGTAACAATGTGGAGATGTCGTCTTTTTAGTTATACGGTGGTGGTGGTGATGGTGTTTTGCAGCCTTCAGCACAGCTGCGTTGTTATGGCTAAAATCATTGAAACTCTCGTGCCCAAAGAAACATCCGTTTTAAGGTAATTCCGTATAATCGATAGGGGCATCTTATATCATGCACTTTTTCTTTAGTCCTTCGCCGTTTGGATTTCTCGGCGCCGCGTTCGACTTCAGTCAAGATGGTTCTTCGACAGCGGTGGCCGCGTCGAGTTTACTACTCAAGAGCTGCAAGCAAATAGCTAAGAAGACCCAGGTGCGACGAAACGAGCTTACGATCGAGTGGCGTTCTCATCCTTTGATATTCAGGCCGACCTTCCTCGCTTACACGCTCTCGGATTGTCGGCTAAGGTACGACTTGATTTTGTGTACAGTACGCACAATGACGCTGGAATTCGTTTCAGCTTGTTGAATTTTTGTGCGAAGCGTCGCGGCATTTTTTACTGACGCCTCTCTGTTTTCCACCATACTTTTTCCAAAGTAGGCAGGTGACGTCGATTACGGTAAAAACAGAAGCGCGAGCAGTGCCGCCCTTACCAATCATATTATTAACCTTGTTCCTTTGCACAGCTTGCCCTCACACCGACCCCTAATTCGGAGACGAATATAGCCGACGTGCCGTCGAACGTCGACATGTTCACTCTGGGAGTCGAAGGCGTCATTCAGCATAAGGGCACCGAAGGCAAAGACAGTGCGACGTATTGCTCTCGTGCTATTTTCTTTCTTCTCTTTTAGGCTACTATCGTCAACCGGCTTCGGTGCATTTGTCGGTCAAAGCAACATGTCACGACAGGAGATCACCTCCCGCTGATCCTTTCACCGGCAAGGTAAATGTTTTGACCCATCCTCCGCTTTCCCGTGCCAGGAACCACCGGGTACGAACTCAATTATGCGCATATAGGTCGTAGCGGAGTGGGGCCCCGAATCCCTTCAACGGCTCGTCCGCCCTAAAAATAATTACTTCACGGCGTTGTTTTTGCTCCGCCTTCCGTACTCCGGTCGCTACGACGTCTCTGTTGAAGCGAATCTCGTCGACGAGACGGGTCGCCAGTGGACGACTGGACCTCGGATAAGTTTGGACGTTTTGAAAGATCCGCCTCTGTCCGTCCGCAGTTCCACGCGACGGCAGGAGAAAACAAATTTTTGAATGGGTAGAGCGTGTTTAGTTTGTGTGGGAAAGTAGAGGCACTAGGGGTCACCGGTTGGTACAATGACATCAACGGATTGCGTGGGGCTCACGCGTACTTGAGTCTGTTATTTGCTCTCGGATATTCATTTAAGGTCACGGTCATGAGCGCGTCTGTAGGGCTTATCGTGCGCGTCGCCGTCGTCTGTGTCGCACTAGCGACGCTCTGCCTCTCTCAGCAACGGCGTCCTCCGCCTGGACCGGTATGTACTCGTAGGAATAACCGTCAATTTGAATGGAATGAGGCCCTCCTTTGTTCGCGGTTATTCAGTCGTCTGGAGCCCAAGTTTACTCAACTTCGCCGTCTTCTGCGACCCCTAACAAAAGCGGATACACACAAAGTACTATAGAAAGAATACACGCGGGAAATCGGTGTTGTGGAACTCGTCTCACGTTGTATAGGTCCATCAATGAAACGTAGCAACCGTCCGACACCTCTTCCTCGCAATTCTTCAGCTTCCGATCGACCAGGTACGCTAAACGTTTTCCTCAGTTCCGTATGACGTTAAGTTGGTTCCGCTTAGGCGGAACGCGGACGCCGCCAGACTCACAGCAACCAGCTGGACCCCTCACACCGCCTGGGCCACAAAAGCAACCAGGCTCACAGCAACCCAAATCACCAGGTTCACAGCAACCTCCTGGGCCACAAAATCCCGGTCCACAACAACCACAGCAACCACCAGGTTTACAGAAACCAAATTTAAAGAAACCAAGGCGGCGTTCGTACCCCTTTCCTTAATTTTTCGTCGTAACAAGGCGTTAATGCTATTTTACGTTTGCCTAGGCCGATCCTGTCCGAGGGGTCAGACTGTTGACGGAAAGGGCGTCTTTCGATGGCCTCTTGCTCGCATTGATTCCACCGTACGCGTTCCTTGTCCGAGCAAAAAGAGAGGGGAGATCGCTTTCAGAACCTGCCGTCAACAGGGATGGCTCAAGCCAAATACGTCAGCTTGTAGTTATTTGTCGGGTGTATCACAGGGGCTTGATGGCCTACTTGCTGACGTAAATTGCTTACTGGAATGAAGGAGCTCCTTGAAGGTTCTTTTTTGTGTAGGTAGAGGCTGGGAAACCTCAAGCGGTTGCATCGTCATTGCGATCTTTATTCTCTCATCCGCCGATGGATCTGTCTCCTCAAGACGTCGCCTTAGCGTCGACTTTGTTTGACGATGTTTTAGACTTGGGACCTCCGGATATTGAAGTCAGGAGCACGTGTAGAAGACTCCTTCGGGTAAATGTAAACTTTTGCTTTTAGACTGCAACGAATCTCTTTGGAGCGGCCTCTGAGCTACTTCGGGGAGGACGAGAATTGCTCCGAAGAGGAAATGCGGCGACGAAGAGCAGTCAAAAGTAGAAATAATCAAATTGATTATAGTTTTTTTCACTTCTCACCTTTTCAGCCTAATACGTGGCATCGAGAAGGCGACTCGAGAATACCCCTTACCAGTCAATCCTCCCTTTCCCGTGATTGACGAGGATTCTTTGATAGCCGACTTATTCGACATATCTCCGAGAAATTTCAAGGGATTCTCCTTTTACGAAACTAGAACTCAGGGTCGATTTGGACGAAGAGACGGCCAGGGCAGTCTTCTCAACGACGACGTTAGCGTCGGAATTGAATTGCCCGAGTCGTTGCTGAGTTCATTTGGCGACGAAGACGTTCGAATCAATCTTCTGCTGTACAACTCGTCCGACCTGTTTCAAGACTTGCAATTGCCGGCCGGAAGAGTGGAGAACAACACGAAAGTGGTCGGCTGTTTTGTGAACAATGTGTCGTTGGAAAATCTCCAGGATCCTGTCAAGATGATATTCACATCGTTTCAGGTACAGTATAAGATGACGTCGAAATCTTCGAATAACTAATTGGTTCAGGCTGCTTATGCTCCTCAATGCGTGTACTGGGATGAATGGGCAAATGGTCTGAAAGAGCAAATATCCTTTGCGTATGTTTGAAGCCCCGCTTTCTTAGATGGGTACGGCGGATGGAGTAGCGACGGCTGCGAGGTCGTCGAAAGCAATTCGACCACTGTCGTCTGCTCGTGCAATCACCTAACGTCATTTTCCGTTCTCTTTGTAAGCCTAGTACTAGTGTTGCCGTGAAAGCGATGGAAGCAAGTTTTTGTAGACGCTCTGCGGCGAGGGTTGTCCGTGTAAATCCGTCAGTGATTCAGCCCTTTCTGTCATATCTTACATCGGCTGTGCTCTGTCAATACTCGGCCTGCTCGTCACTCTCGTCTGTCTGCCCATTCTCAAATGGTACGGGTCGCGTTTTTCTTGTACTGTTTATTAATTTAGACCTTGCTATTTAGTCGTCGTAAAAATCGAAATCCGATGCTTAATTCAACTCACATCATCTTCAACTTTTGTATCAGTCTTCTTCTCAGTCTAATCGTCTTCCTTACAATTCGACCCGCTGCGTCCAGTTCCTACGGAGGCTGCACGACAACTGCTCTGCTACTTCACTTTTTTCTAATGTCAACGTTCCTTTGGACACTCATGGAAGGCATCAGCATGTATCGAGACTTCGTCATAGCAATTGGAGTGAACACAAGCTCGGAAACTTTTCTCAAAGTAGCATACTTTGTATCATACGGTAATCTAGATCAATTAATTAAAGTATTTAATCTGACATAAACTTTCTCCGTTTTTTAGGTATACCCGCCTTGATTGTAGCCGTACTCCTGTCAATACAGTTGGCCACGAAATCTACGTCTTCTGCTGAACCATCAATTGCAAATTATACGACCAATGTGTCTACTGCCACTGAATATGAATACTTTTCGGGTGACTACTACATCTACGATACTTCGACCTTATATGACTACTACAACGATGACGACGCGCCTACCACAATCTCAGCAAACGTCACCCAAGGAGGAGTAGAAATTTACGGTTCTATTGACGTGTTTCGTGACGACGATACGATCGAAAAGGACGTCTCTTAGTAAGAAAAATCATCGATCTCAACGAAAAGAAAAAGCTATGTTTCTCTTTAGTTGCTGGGTGAAGAACAACGGCGTTTTTCTAGGAACGTTTGCCATTCCTGCATTGATCATCGTCATCTTCAACCTATCCATAACCATTCGCATTTATTTTGTCCTGAAAAGGAGTGCAAAGATGAAAACGAAGACGAGAAAAGCGCGCTCTCAAGAGAAATCGCGAGCCCGAGCGATGATTCTAGTTTCGAGTCTTCTCGGCTTGACGTGGCTATTTGGCGTACTAACGCTCGTCGATTTTCAATCCTTCTTACCGAAGGCGACGAGCCCAAACAGTGCCGTGTGCTCCCTCGGAACCACGTTTCACTACATCTTCGCCATTCTCAACTCGCTGCAAGGTTTCTGCATTCTCCTATTCTACATCGTTTTGAATCACAAAGTGCGGAAGCAGTTGAGCAGCTATTGCTGTCCTACTCGCTATTCTTCCGTCAAAATGACAAACAACACGTCGGGCACGTCGCTGCAAACGGTCTCGACGAATATCTCGACCGAATCTCTTGACAATTAATTAGAGAGAGAGAAAAAAATCAAGCTTACACTACATATATGTACGCGTAGAAAAAAACTGCTAGTTTTTATAGAAGCAGCTTTGATAGCCATATTCGCGGCTTTGACGTTATTTTAGGCATCTGAGGAGGAGGAGGAGGCGGTGGAGGAGGAGGCGGTGGCGGAAGATTGGCCTCTTCGTCTTCAGCTGCCAGTGGAGGCTCTTCCAGAAGAGCCACCTCTTTGCTGCCTTCAAGAAAAGCTTCTAGCGCTTGTAACTAAAAATGCAAGTCATGTTTTAATGTAAGCTATGTTTGTTTTTATTGGTACTACTTGTTCTGGCTGCAGAATCTTTCCGTTGACGATAGGAGACACCACTGGCCCGTTAGAGTATCCCAAATGTCGATAGAACGACTCTTTGTCTTGACTGGATAGATGAATCGTTTTCTTTCCCATCCTGACCGAAAAGAATACGATGGAAAAGAGGATTCATTGATTTTCCTCGTAGATATCTACCCCTTGGCAATCCTCTCACATTCTTCCATTAGAAGTCGACCGTAGCCTTGGCCTCGAAGCTCCTTAGTTACGGTAACTAACGCCGAATATTTAGAAAAGCCACGGAGACGTTTTCCAACCTGTTTGGACCAGAATCGCGTTCGCCGGTTTCGAAACGTTGCTCAAACGGGCGTGACCGATAACGGTTCCATTGTCTGCAATCAATAGAAGAGAGCACGGTAATTGCGACGACGAATTCTCGATTGATCTTCTCCTTTTTACGAGACTTTTTTTCGACAAAAGGGGTCCTCGTAGCCGCCTTTTTACCTCGCATTGTAGGACATTTTCCATTCGTCGTTGATTAGCTCCACGGTCGAATCGAGCAGATCGGGACGATCGTGAAGAAGGCAGGAAATTGTCGCGGCAGCCATCTTTCCTATCCGGGAACGATTTGCAGCAGCATGACTGATAAGAAGAGTCTTCCTGCTCGTCTTTCTGGAAAGGACGAAGGGTGAGCTCCTCAGAAAAAAAAAACGCTGCACGAATTGACGCATCGTGATGCAGCACGTTCGCTTTCCTAACGATCCGCGATCGCATGCCAGTCATTCTAACCAAAGCGATCGACGTCGTGCACAGACACGGCGGAAAACTGAACGAAGACAAAGATAAGGTAGATTCACCTAGATTTCTTGACCAAAAAAAAAAAGAAAAACCAGGCTAATTCTAGGCGGGCACGAGAGACTGCTCCTCGATCGTGGCCCGTCTCTCTCAATTGAAAAGCGAAATGACGACGAACAAGCCAATGCGCCGCGTCGACGACGACGGCGACGACGTGGCGCAATGGAACGGGCTCGTCGATCGCGTGAAGGCGGAGACGGGCGTCGAACCAGCGTGGTTTTCCACGTCGTGGCTATTCGCCGAATGCTACATGTATAGGAGAATTAGGGAAGCGATTGCATTGAGGTACAAGCGAAAATAAAATAAATAGTTAATTAATTTTATTTATTTATTTATTTATATTTATTTATTGATTTCTCTTCGTGCGTAGTGATCGACTGAAGACGTTCGATCCCTTTGAGAATCAGAAGCGGGAGTCGTTTCACGCGTCCAAGAAGGCGATGCTCACATTGGCCGCAAACTTCGATCAGTACATCAAAAGAGCTCAAGACAAGAAAGATGACCCAGCGTCTCTCAGAGGCGACTTTGAACGAATTCTCAAGGTAGGAACGATACTCTTCTTCACCGGAGAGCTACTAATCAATCCTTCTAAGCACTCCTTATGGGGTAACAAGACCGACCTCAGTATACTAGCGACCAGATCGAACGATTCCCAAGATCTCAGTCAACTACAGGTGTCGTCCCACGACGCCCTCCTTGCGCTCGACGACCACATTCTCGTCGACGACGCCGATTCAACGTTCGACGTTCTCCTCCGCTCGTCTCGACGTCGCGTCGACGTCGTTCTCGACAACTCCGGCTTCGAACTCTTCAACGATCTCTGTCTCGCCGATTGGCTTCTCGAGTCGGGTCTCGCGCGAAATGTTCACCTGCATCTGAAAACGATTCCCTGGTTCGTTTCCGACGCGCTTCGACGCGACTTCGATTGGCTGCTCGATCAGCTCGACGCCGCCGACGCTTCCTTGTCGGCGCTCGGACGACGGTGGCGATCGCGCGTCGAAACGAATCGATGGATCGTCACCGAGCACGCTTTCTGGACTCTCCCGCACGAGTTCGTTCACATGAACGATATCGCGCCCGATCTCCACGCCGATCTCGCTAAAGCCGATCTGATATTCTTTAAGGGGGATCTGAATTATAGGAAGCTTTTAGCTGATAGGCATTGGGCGCATTGCACTTCGTTTACCGAGTCCCTGTGCGGTTTTAGACCGGCGCCTCTTTGCGCTTTGCGATCGTTGAAAGCGGAGCTCGTCACGGGCTTGGCGTCGGGGAGAGCCGATGAGCTCTTTGGGGAGGCAAGGGATTGGTTGGTTTCGGGTCAGTACGCTGTTATTCAGTTGGCTGTCTAGCGTTATTTTAATAATGTATTTCGCCGGTGTGGAATAAAAAATGATCATTAACGTGTTTCTGAAAAAGGTACGTGTTCCCATGGGGAAATAGTTCGCGACAAACTGGACATTCGTGTTCGGTGCCGTCTGGCCTTTCGACTCGGTCGGGCGGTACGTACGGCGGCGGGTGATAGATAACGCTGTCCGCGAAGGAGTCGAGCTTCTGCTGCTCTTGACACCGTTTCTCCAGTTTTCGAATGAGGGAAGTTTTGTGAGCAAGTTCGTCTTTTAGTTGTTTGATCGTTTGCTGCTGTTGTTCCACTAGGAAGTCTGTACTTGATCTTGATTCGTGGAGCAACTGCCGGTAACGCTCTTCCTGTTTTCTCGTAAGTTCTCTTTCTCGGAGGAAGTTATCTTTGTATTGATTTCTCTCCAAAATCAATTTATCGTAGCTGGGATTATCCCTCGTTGTCGGTTTTTCGTCTCCTCTTCGTCGTCGTCCGGCGAGTTTGTTTCTCGTGCAAATTACGACCACATCCGAATCGAGTTCGCTGTCGCTGTCGAAGCTCAGGTCGTCGTCGCAATCGCCAAAGCAGAAGGGCGTCGAAACTCCAATCACTTCTGACGAGTTTTTCTGCACGCAAACGAGTTGGTACTGCCGGCCTGGATGTCGATTTGCTTCCAGCGAAATTTTGGAAAAGGGTATTGTGACGTGTCCCATTGACGTCGTTTTTATCTGCAGAATGCTTTCCTGCAACCTCTTCCAGCCAACTGGTAGAACGGCGACGATGTCGTTGTCAGAGATTCGAGGGGGACCGTCCGCTTCTGGATAGAGCAAGTCGATGCGACGGTCTTCGCAAGGATTGACGATAGAAGGTAAACCACGGAAGCACAACTTTGCCGAAGTCATCTCTGATTTAGTTCGGTGGAGACCGGTGGCTTTATATCGAAACGAATTGCGTCAACAAAGGTCAGGGGACTGGTAGGGGTCAATTAATTAATTCCCACCGGGTGAGTCCCTCGAGGGAATTCCCTTGATGGCTAATTTCGGTCTTTGTTCCTTTTGCATAATACGTTGAAACCTACAACTGCTGCACTTTGCAAAATGTTACTGGTCAATCTAGATTTCTATAATACAGAAGGTTTGGAGTCTCTGGATCATTTCAACTTTGGCTGTGACGGCGACTCGCCTCTCTTCCGCTTCTTTTATGTCTTGCTGTTCCTGCAATGACCGCAAAGTGTTTTTCCCATACGAAAGGGCACAGGACGAAAGGGGAATACTGTAATTATCATTCCCTAAATACATGTATACGGGTCAGTACAAAAGAAACAAACCCTTTCACCTCTTTCGAGTTTCGATGTCGCTGCAGGCGAGAGTCAACGGCTTTACCGCATGGGTAAACATGCGACTATCGTCGAAAGGATTTCCCATCGAGAACGTCCTAACGGACATGACCAAAGGAATTCACCTGAAAACTCTTCTCGAAGGCATAGAACGGTCGACTCCGATCCTTTTTTCTCAATCGAGTCTTTGTTTCTTAACCAGAAATAACGGGAAAACCTCTACGACGTCTGCAGAGCATGGACAAGTAAGAACCACCTCAAACCGGTTGGCATGACAACCAAACCGGATCACCATTTTTTCTCGGTAGTCTCTCGCCTTCGCAGAAGCAGCTTCGATTCGATTGGTTTGTAGGGGAACTTAAACAAAGGTAGACAAGTAAAGGAAACGAGGAGAAATGAGATTTCGGTCTATTTTCTCAAGGGGTCATCTCCCAAGCGGATATAGAACGGATACGAAACTATTAGCCGTTCTCAAAGCCGACGAGGTCGATTTTTGGTTAATTTTGCATGGACGTCGGGGATTTTTTTGGATGTTAGGTTTTTGATTTGTTTTGGCAAATTGTGAAGCAAGACGTCATTCACGTTTGGGAGGAGAGCGAGTTTCTTCAATTGGACGACAGCATTATAATCGCCGAACCGTTCCAAGTTGTTATACGCATGATGATAAATTGGTACTAGTCTGTCATCACGGTTTTCTTAGCTGAGAAGTGACCCTCGTCTGGAAGAAAAGCAAAAATCGCCAACCCCAGTATGTGTGCGTAGCATATGAATGAGGGCTCCTATACTTTTTCTATTTGTTTAGTTGACCAAACAATCTGTGCAGAAGTCTAGGCGAGCGTAAGATGAATGGGAGATTAATATTCGCTTTTTCTATTCCAATTTCTAGTTGGACGAAAAAGCCTTCAGCGGAATCATGCATTCTTCAGCTTGTCCAAGATCATTTGAAGGTGGAGAGAGGAATACGTAATTATTAGTTCTGATACATTCTCTCTTCTAGCTTATTAAAGAGTGTCGTCGGATTTCTATTGAGGTAAGGGCTCTTCTCATTCACTTTTGCTACTTATGACTTTTTCCCCCCAGAGTCTTTATGATCTTGTTAGCAGCAGGTAAAAAGAACTGTCTCTGTTATTTTTGGGTGGTGAGTTGATCTCTGAAAGGGTTCTGTGCGGTCTTCTTAATTCCTTCGCACCTGGCACTTTCACGTCCGAAGTCCTATTAGATGACAGGTGCGGGGAATAACTTGGAAAGAAAGAACACCCACGAATTTCCTTACAGATGGACAATTAATTTGGTGCTGAAATGTGCTGAAGATCTGTTTCGATTTCCCAGTGGACTTGACTCAGGAAATCTAATGGAGGTAAGCAAGACTTTCCAACCGCAGATTCGTTTCACTCTACGTAGCAAAAGGGGTACTAGTATAGGTACCTATTCATGTATATATGTCTAGGCTGATCTGAAAGCCATTGGCTCTTACATGTGCAGTTTCTTTACGCTTGGCTATCAGTTCAAGCAGGCGAGAGCCGCTGCCAATCGCCACGTAAAATCGCCTAGAGTCAAGCCTTCTCTCTATGCACACCAATGCCTTTATGATAGCATAAGTTAGTGTCACTGATTGCGAGTGCAGAACGAGAATTGGATCAGTTTCCCGACGTTGTGCAGTCCATGAGCGACATGAGAAAGTCAGGAAATTTTTTTTACTTGACTTCGATTTTGGAACTTCTATTGTCAGGAAAAAGGATCTTGTGAAGAAAAGGGATCAATGGAACGAAGGTACGAAAAACGAAGGCGACTTGCTTTTTTAGCCAATTGAGTGCGCGTCTTTAGAGCTTGGCTGGATTGAAATGAACTACGACGTTCCGGCCGCCTGCGAGTGGATGAGACACGCGGATCAAGTCCAGACCGAGGTAAAAAAACACGTTCCTCTTTCGTTTTCTCACGCGTGCTCTCCGCATCTAGACTCGATCTCGCGTAGCAGAAAAAATTCATCATCGATTTGACGTCTTGAAAATACCGAGGTTTGGCTAACAAAGACGTCACGATAACAGCTACACGATCCTTTAGATCCATGACGATTAATGATCTTGTGGACGCGTTGGGCATTAACTTGGTAAAAAATAGCGAAAGAGACGAGACGTTACTTCAACGCGGACCGTTTGATTTAGAGCTTAACGTGCGGACGAGGCTTTTTTACTACTGCAGGAAAAGAGACTATCTGGGCTGGACGAAAAGTCGTCCTACGAGACGTCAATACCGGTAAGAAGTCATTAATTAATTAAAGTCTGCTCTTGAGATCCTCACTGTTATTCTCTCCCAGGGGAATTTTTTGATGACTTCTCTGGCAGCGTTGTGAAAAGTAGAGAAAGGAAATTGTCTATCAAGTAAGCGAATTGCGTTTCTAGAAAGCGTTTGGAGTATGCTGGGAGCGAAATCGTTTGAAGTTTTGAACGTTTCTCATTTTCAAGACAAATTTGAGGTGCAGATCGTAATTAAATACAAATTAATTGAAACCTTGTTTTCTAGATCTTCTTTGAAAGCCAATCTAGAAATAGGATGCTCAAAGCGGGTTCCAAGTAGGACAACATATTTGCTTGACTATCCATATGTTCTACTCCTCTTCGTTCAGATTTCTCTATCAAGTTTTCCCCGGGTCAAATCTTCAATGTCAACGGCTACTTTTCACTGCCGCAAAAACTGGCGATTTGGAAACAGCACAGAAGCTGGTTCGTTCGCCTATCATCGAAATGTCCTAGTTACTTTTTCTCGTAGGTGGTATTTTTTCAGTGTGCCAAGAGCTTTTTGCATAGTAGAGAACAGGCGAGTGGAAACTGTGCACTACATCTAGCGTCTCGTCACGGCCACCTGGTCAGCTCGGAGTTTCTCCCGCGTGCTACCTCCACTGTGACAGGTGTCTCCCTTAGGAAATTGTTCAATATCTTCTTGAGTGTGGTGCGGATATTGACTTGCGAAATCACTTCGGCAGCTCGGCACTTTTTTTGGCCGTCGAAAGCTTGCATCGACCCGTTTGTCAGGTACAGTAGCAATATAGAACAAGAAGGCTTCTCTCAAACCGGCTCTCTCTCGCTAGCTGCTTATTGAATGGAATGCGAATATCGAAATCAAAAATCGTAACAGCAAGACGGCGTTTGACCTCTTGAGAAACGAGGAAATGAAACGATATCTTCTCGGTATGCGAGCCAAAATTGCACACACTATATTAGGCCTATATTGTCTTCTCAGAAAAGCACAGAGGATACAAAAGACTCATATCTGGACTAAAAAAGTGCGATCACAAAATGTTACTCGATGCTCTGGACAATCACGCGCAAGGCAAGAATACGTTTGTGAATCTCCAGAGCCGGTAAAACCAATGTATGCCCACCCACGTGCATGCTTCGCAATCTTCCTCTTCTACTAAGGTGCATTGCTGGTGACACGCTAGCGCACGTGGCTGCGTCGATGGGAAATATTGACGCTCTCGACGTGCTTCTGCGTGAACAGGTTGACTTCAACGCGTTGAACAGCAACGGAGCGACGCCTCTTCACGTGGCCAAAGACAGTTCCACGATCAAGGTGTATATTCATTCGCTTTCTTTATTATATAAGAGAAAATAATTTTATTCTTTTTCAGTTATTACTTTGTGCTGGAGTCAATATTGATGCGATCGATGACGTCGGCGATACGACGTTGCATCGACGATGCGTCGGCAAACGGGGCCTAGATACTGATATTGATTCCATTGAAGCGCTGGTATGGTGATTTGGGAGAAGCGTCGACTGAATGAGACGTTTACCTGTGTAGCTTCGTAAGGGAGCTTGCATGACGGAACGAAATAATCAGGTGATTGATTTCCGCGAAGAGGGGCCCGTCGTTGTAAATTGTTTTTTTTCGAAGAAATTCATGCCGATTCACTGCTGTGCTCAGCATGGTCGAGTCGATGCTATGCGCGTTCTTCTTGATTGGGACGCCCAGGGAAAGATACGGCTGTGTTTAGAAGGGGAAAGCGAGGTTTTTAAAATATCTTTTTGATTTTCTTTCGTTTGCTATTTCTACACAGACTGAACCTCCCAGTTTAATGTATCTTGCACTGGCTAACGACTACTTTGCGTGCGCCAGCTGGTAAACAGACTTTTTCCTTGTACTTTTATACCATATCCGGTTTCTTATAGGTTAATGACTCAGAATTTTTCTTTTAAGCCCGACGAATCAGATCAAATTCTAAAGAGCCTTTTGATAGAAGAAATCAAAAGGCAAGTCGATTTGAACTCTTTTGGGGGATATGTAAACAATTCGCTAAATTCACCAGTTCTGTGCCTGGAAATGCCGTTCAATTTCTTATCGACAACGGAGCAACATGTGACGCCCTCGACGACGAAAAGAATACGTAATTGTGGCGTTACGTAGAAAAAAAGTTTGAAGAGTCTTGGGCTATTAACAGGGCTCTTCACTTGGCTATTGAGCACAATTGTTCGCCGGATGTTGTTCGAGCTCTTCTCGCTGCTCACGCCGATGTGAACGCAGCAAACGCTAGGTCGCAGACGCCTCTTTTTGTGGCAACCAAAAACAGTCAGATTTATTCAGCGAGTCTGTTACTGGACGCCGGTAGGACATAGTCAATGTTTGGTCAGTATGCATGTATGGCAGTTTGCGTTTTTCAAGGAGCCGATTTTCGTTGGAAAGACAGTCAAGGTGCAGAAGAAACAAGAGGGTTGAAGGGGTCTATATGTCTCGATTTCTAGGCTTGTGCGCTTTTGACCTTATATCTGATTTTGATGAGTGGATATCGTCGGGTTATTTCACAGAGAAGATGAGGCTCAGAATGCAAGGTATGACAGGTGAAGTCCGTGTTAGCTTTATACATTTCGTTTCGTCGTAGCTCACAGTCTCAAACAGTCTCGCGACTTGGTGCGCGCAATCAGCAAGAAGGTACAGCACACACGCCAGATACCGACTTCTATAAGTGGTGGGGTATTGCCCGTGTTGCCTCTTTCTCCTGTTCGATCATTTGCTACGTTGGCAACGGTGAAGACATCCGAGTCATCTAAGAAGGAGCGTCAGAGTGATAGCTCAATTTTATTGCCTTCTCTCGCAACTGAAAAGGTTTCTGCTATACAATCGGTCATTTTTAAGAATCAAAATTAAACGTTTCTACCATATAATCAAAAACTCTGCAGGTAGATAATCAGTTTATGAGGTGATATTAATTTGAACGATCCAAGGGTTAATTGACACACTGCTTACTAACTTTGGAGTGCTGTGAAGCATTCCCCAGGGCTTCTCTCCGGCGAAGTGTCGCCCTTTGCCGTCGGCCAAGCTAATTTCTTGCGGCCTCTTTGACTTTTTGACACTAAAACTACATCGACTACGCAAGAACGAGACCGATGAGCCTCCTACAAGCACACCAGAGCTCTCGGTAGCTCCATTCGTTGCAAGTCCGGGTCTCCAGTGCGCTACAGCCAAGATCTTCTCTCTTTTTTTCGATCTAAAACCAGCGACATTGAAGGCGTTGTTCACGCTCAAGTTCATTTATTTTATAAAGAAATGAAATACACGAAGAAAATCGACAGTTATACGGTAAAGCATGCAGTGCAATAAAAACAAAATCCATCCTAAGTCTACGCTGTGTTCCCATCAATATTCCTGCCACCGTTGTACATTTCACTAAATTACGCTCCTAAAAACAAAAATTCCATTAGTTACTGTCAAACAATCTCTGTACGTACCTGATTTAGTGCGTCCATATTCGCATTACCCAGGCTACACCACGGGGAGGTTTGGACGCTTCGTAGCCCAAGGCAGCCACCGCAAAGCGATGACCACCGGTTCCAAAAAATGTCGGGCGAGTGCGACTTCATCGGCCACTCCATTCAGTACCCGCCTGGACGAGAAACGGCCCCTAAAACCGAGTCCCCCGGCGCGCTGGTACCAAACCCTTCGGTATGTGTTCCAGAGAAGAACCGGGGCTTGTGGAAGTGGAGAGCGGTTGACCACTGTTTGCAGGAGTCGACAAGAAAGACAGTGCAATGCCCCGAATTGAAGTCTCCTGGGCCGGATCATCCTCGGTCTAATCGTGCCGTCGGGTGAGAAAAGTGCCGGCAACCAGGCCATTTTTGAACACCCCCTCCAAGCCGTAACCGCTCAGCCTAGCGCGGATCGTGCTTGTTGGCAACAATAAGACCTTAGCGATCGTTAATCCCAGTGCGTAAACCGAGGCCGAAGCCCCCCTTCGCCCTGCCTACAGGCTCCGGCACGGATAAACCGTGGGCCACGCTGATCCAACAACCAGGACTTGCCTTTTGTCTTCTCCCGAGCCAATCCGTCAAGGACGAGACGCAGATTGCTCCACGACGCATCCACCCTCGGCCGCAACTGAAAGAAATCGGTGCTGCGTGACGCATTTGAGCGTCCCGCCGAGTCAGCGAACGCGATCATTGGCTCAATTGAAATCACGTGGTTTAACCGCATTGTACTGCGCACGCGCGTGACGTACGCTAAACCAAGATGGCGGAAAAATATCTTCGACGTTCGACGAACTTTGGGGTTTGGGAGTCGATATACGGAACTCCACAGTAACGAAACTGCTACTTAAAGGATTACGAGACAGGCGGGAACCCACCGACTTGGAGAAACCGAACAGAAACCTCGCCAGAATCCGAACTGGTCACCAGAGAGAATTTCTGCGCTCGAAACGAAGCGTACAGGTACAGCTAACTCAGCGCGTTGCTGTTAGGTCGCATACACAGTGGGGCCCCGTTAGTCGAAAGGTTTATCGAAACAGACAGCGACTCAGCGATCAATCACACAGAGAACAAAACCAAAAACGTTTTCAACCAGACTCTCACACCTTATTGTAACCTCTCCTCCTTCTGTACCTTCGCACCCCAACAACAGTGACGATTCCAATCAATCCCACCACTGTAACCCCAATCACTCCAACGGAAATCGTCACAGAATTCAGTCTCCTAGACTGACTTTGCACGCCTGGCGTCAACGTCGTCATCGAAACGGTTTCATTCGAAAAATTAAAGTGAGTTTGTCTCGGCGGACATTGCAAATTGGCGCAAGGTAGAAACGTGCCCGACAATTGCACGTGTATCTCCTTGACGTCACTCGTATTCACGTCACCGCCATTGTACGCTTCCGGCACGCCAATCACCCATGGCCCAATAGGACTCAAAGCGACATATTCATTTGGAGTCGACGATCCCACTTCGGGTATAGATACGGCAGAATTGACGTCATAACCGTCTTTATCGTAATCGAAGAGCATCGTACGCGCACCGTGCGTAAAAGTCCGTATTTGCCCGTGCTGATCATATACAAGCGAACTGCCATATCGCTTCAACCAGACTCGAACGCGATTCGACGAACTTCGCAATCCCGGTAACCACACGCGAACGTCCGTCATGTGAACGTGCGTCAACGGAGCGAGCTCCTTTTCGGCGCCGGACACGGTGAACGCCATTTGGCCATTTTCATCCAAATGGGCGAACTCGTCGTTGAGATCGTCGCGTCGAATGACGATCGCGTTTTCGAGCGGTTCGAGATTTCGATTGAATTGTTGGACTTCGGTGCCGAGCTGGGACATGCGATCGAGCATCTCGATGCGATTGTTTGCCAGCCACGCTTCGATCATTGCCATGCGACTGTCGTCATACGTAAACGGTCGATCTTCGAGGAATTGATAGTTGTAGGCTTCCTGCATTTTTTTCATTTCGTTGACAATCGCTTCCTTGAGATTGACGTAGACCTCGCCGATGGCGAGAGCGTAGGCGATTGTGAAGGGATTGTAGTCGTCGATCATTTGCCCTTGCAATCGCGACTGGAGTCCCTCGTATTTACTGATTTGGGACTCGAGTTGAGCGATCTGAATTACGATCGAATCGTGCTGCATAATCTTGTCGTTGACCGCTCTAAAATTAAATAAATAATTAAGAGGCATTTCTTTCTTTCTATACTCACCTGGAGCTGTTTAGGTATGCGGTGAAAGCTGCTTTGGCGTCGCGACATTCGCTTAGAAACAGCCACTTTCCTACCATCTAAACGAAATCGAAGGTAAGGGTGCTGTTACCCTCATGCTGCATACGGCTTCCACCTGGTTAAATTTCTGTCCGTCGACGAGCATTTTTGCGTCGTTTTCTTGTCCCGTTTTATCGACGAGCCCTTTGATCTTATCGAATTGATTTTTGATACTGGTTACGTCCGTCTCCAAGGCGTCTTTAGCTTTGTCGAATTGATAGGTGACGTTCTTAACAATCGTCCCGATTTCTTCCAAGTCTTTTAGAAATCCGCCCCCGATATTTTTAGCCGCATCGAGCGCACCGATCACATCTTTTATGCCAGACGACAGACTACCGAACCCTAGGGAGATATTTAGAAGGAACAAACGTTTTTGCGCGCTTCCCCCGTGCACCTGCGTAGATCGATCCGAAAATTTGAATTCCAGCCCTGATTATCTGAAAGAGTTCCCCGAAACTAAAAGCCGATTCCTTGTGCACGATGTAATGCTCGATAGCGTCCTTGCACAATTGCGTTGCCGAATCCGATCGGTACTGAGCTCGCGCTTGGGTTGCTTCGAGTTCGGTCAGTTCTTCGGTTACGTGGGCGAGATTCGTGCTCGCATCCGTTCTCTTTCGCGCACATAGACCGACGAGATATTTTGCATGTTGGAGACTGTTGCGTACGATAACGACGCGCTTTTCTTGAGCCGTCGCCTTGTCGAAGAAATCGTTGAAATCCGCTTCGACGTCCTTAGCGTAAGGTATCACGTCCTTTTCCAAATGACTGAATATGTCTTCGTACGAGTTTAACGGCACGTTGTTAGGAAGGTGACCCCAGAAATCGAAGCCTTAAGATAATGAGGATTATTACCTATTTGTTGAGAAGCCCTCGAGTGCGTACCGTGGGATATTTGTGACAAATAGGTGGTCGCTAGTTTTCTGTATCCGATTGACTCTTTCTTCGTAGCGTTTCTCGTGATATCGATAACCCACATGTAGACGTCTCTCGCCGCGGCAAACTTTCCCTCCTTGTACATTCTATTGCCCTCTCGCATCGCCAACTGTATCATTGTAACTGGCGTTATTTTTCCGACTCCCCCAACCTGAACGCGAACCGATCCCGCTTGACCGGCCACGGCCGGCACGGCAAACGATCCCCCTTGCCCCGTCGCACCCCGCGGCCCGTCTGGTCCCAAGCTACCGTGGCAACGATATTTATGCGTCCACGGCAACCATCCCCCCGCGTTGTAGCATCCCGTCGGCGATCCGGCACCGCCGTAGCCGCCCTCGCCCGGCGTACCCGGCTTCGCTTGACCGCCCGGCTTACCCCCGTCGACCGTCATCGTCACGCGCGACACGATCTCGCCTCGATCTGCCCACAACGGCAATCGCACTTTGACCGAACCACCCCGGCCCCCATTTCCCGATTTCCCCGCATTGCCCGCATTTCCTCCCGGACCTCCTTTTAAGCCTTGAGTGGATCGTCCGTTGCAGCACGCATCGCGATCCGGATTCGGTTGCCCGTCGGCCCCGATGTGCCCGTTACCGCCCGCCTGGCCCCGTCCGCCTTTTCCTCCATTCGCTTTCAACGCGAGTCTACCACCGTTGAGGCGCGAAAGCGTCAAATCGATCGATCCACCGCCGCCACCTGTACCGCCCTCCTTTCCGTTTGCGCCCGCCGCGCCCGCACTTTCGCCTGGCGCCGCCGGATCGGTGTAGTCCGGGATGCCGTTGGACTGGTACGAAGCGTCGATGGTCGCCACGGCGAAGGCGGCTTCGTCGTCTTCGCTACCGTCGTCGCCGCTGCTTGTAGAGGCGACCGCCTCGTAGCTATCATTTTCGCTCCCAGCCCCGCTGACGACAGTTAGGTTGACCGTATTGATTGTTACGGATCGTGCTTTCCATTTGACGGTGCCCTTGACTATGACGTTGATTGCGTCGACGTAGAGGTCTTTGCACGGGTCGTAGCTGAGGGTTTCGTCGTCGCCGTCGAGTATGACGGTGTCGGCGAGTATGTAGACCCGATCGTCGGTGACGTGTTTGAAATAGCCTTCGGTGACGATTTCGTCGTCGATTGATCGGTTTGTGTCGGCGCTGCAAGAAGGGTCAGGGGATTGGGCACTTTCTAAAAAGTCAGTATGTCCATAAGCTCAAAACTATATTATGTAACTAACCGCTGATAAACAGGAGGACGAGAATCAGACTGGCTTGAAGAAACGGACTCCTACTCATTGCAGTTCTTCAATGCACAGCGCCGGAGGTAATGTGGTCGCGTGTTCCGGACATACACCCTATGACTCATGAGAAGGACGAAAGCGAAAGCCAAAGTTCTGACTCGTGACCATAAGTAAAAGAGGAAAATCACAAACGTGTCGTATATCAGAATCCAGTTCAAGTGGACTACTGTACTAGCTGGGTGATTGCTAATAGTCCAAACTATAATCAGGTCATGTCCCCCCCCCCCCCCCCCCCCTCCCAAATAAAAGAAATAACTAAAAAACTTTCTGATAGGTGTTCAAACGTCACTTCACTTCGGCGGCAATATTACAAGCCCTCTTGTGCTTACTCCAGTGCTTTACTTGACATTCCCTAAGCAGATAAGTGTAGAACAAGACAGGCAGGCGATTCTATGTGTTGTTTACCTTTTGCAGTACCATTCATTGCGACATCGAGAACACCTCTTTGTAGCAGGCTGCCCACACAAGGCGCACTTTGGCACGTCACACGCCAACTCTTCGAGAGCATCGAGACTAAAGGTATTAGCAAACCTAATTCCATGGAACAATGAGAGAGATGGAGCACAAGTCACAAACGACCGACCTTTCAGCCATCATCCGCACGTGATCAGCGTCGGGTTCAAGTATCATCTTGCCGTGTAGTGTCGCTATTTCTTTCCACTTGCCTTTGTTGTCTTGAATAAGTTTCTCTCTAATTTCTGGAACCTTAATTAACAGCGTTTCCTCCACTACTAGAATCAGAAGGGAGGAGGGATTCTTTTGTCTACCTGCTCCAATATGAGCTCTTCTCTGGGCGGGGGAATGTCTAGGACAGCAAGATGCTCCAGATATCTTTGCAAGTCTCTCAGTACTGGAATTTGGTCGAGCAACACTTCATTCAGTTTTCCTCGCAGCTTAATCAGAAGCGTGTAGTGAAGGAAATGAAAAGGGAAGTGCCATTACTTTCAATACAATCGCTTTTCTGTGATCGCTGTAGTTGTACTTTCGTTGGCACTCGGGATCCATGAGCAAGTGATGAAGTGCCAGCCACACCTTGAAAAAGATGAATTTGCTGAGGAAAGAAGAGACGTCTTTGTGCTACCTGCGCTTCTGTCTTCGTAACTGCCATAGTTTCTCTCTCGTGGACGGGACACCACTTGGCTTCAGTGTACCTGACAATTTTACCGTCTTTCGTTTGGTGAGTCCAAGGTGGTTTGTCCACGAGTTCAACCAGACAGCAAATAATGTCTGGAAAAAAGAGTCTATCTTCCATTATAGCATTGTTATTTGCCCATACCGTGGGTATTTAGTAATCGCGTAGCGATGCTCACAGGCAAGCTATAATAAGATGATTTTTATTTAATCATTGTGCACGTAGACCCACTGCTGCTCCACTACTGTACCTTGATAAATTACTGATTATGTAACGTAGGATTGAAACGGCTTTGACTGTCACTTGAAACCATATCTGTTTGTATTGCCTTTTCAGTTCCTAAACGATTAGCAATCAAGTTCACTGTAGTATTGATCAGAGAAGGCTCACGTCAATTCCGGAAATAGGTTCCTTGGAAGCGCGTTCATTCTCGTCATAAAAGCATTCTCCATCATTATGTCTACAAAGTTCAATTAAGAAAACTCGACTATTTTGTATACGGTATACCGAGATGCCAATGTGATGATTCGAGAGGAGCAGTATTCTGCCAAGTCAAGAAGTACATCATCACACGCTTGGACGACGTCCTACACGAATATATAGTAGTAAGGCTGCTCTTCCACGCGACTAATCAAAATCTCACTTCGTGATAAAGAACTGTTTCCAATAGACTAATCAAAGTCGCTTCGTGATACAACTACGAAAAAGAATTTCCTTTCCAAGGGAAATTTAGACAACGAATTCCCCTTACGACAATGTAGCACGGAAACGTTTGTTTTGGTTCAACTCGAGATTTGAGCAATAGTGGAAAAATACGCGATTTCCACACTTCGATGCAAATGAGTTCGTAGATCAGTATCGACATCTAAAAGTGCGTCCCATCTCGTGAATCTTTTTCTTGTGACAGGTTCACTTTCTCGTGCGAAACGAGGCTCTCCTTTATAAATTCATCCTCTTGCCTTTTTGCGCTGAGTGCAGCCTAGAAATGGAGCCATCTACTCCTTCTGCTAGTTGTCTCTACAGTGCTTGCCTGTAAGTTCAACTTTTCGAGCTGATCGTGCTGAACGATCCATCTGGCCGAAGAAGACGTGCATTTTTCGACCTTTTCGTGCGTGTATTGAATACCTCGACGATCCAATGTCGCGCAGAGGAAAGCAACGCAATCCTTCCACGTACGACTCGGCTTCGGGAGCAAAGAGAAAGGCCTCTGCCATTAGAAAGCGTCGAACGTTTGCCTTGGCTACGCCTTACGTCACCGATTAATATAACGCCCGTATAAATACATCGTAAACAACAGGTTACAATGATGAATACATCGTCGATTTTTCATGTACAAAAATTCGTCAGAAATCAAACGATAGAATGCAGGTCTAAATAACTAGAGAGAAGCTTTGTGGACGCGAGGTCTTTGATGTCACAGAGGTGTCTTGACAACGCGCTCATGCGCACATGCAGCGATAAGTGATTCCCCTTCTGCAGAAGCGAACTTCTCGCCGATACAATTACCATACGCTGTGTTTACCGTCATCGAACGACCCTCGACACCTGGATTCGCCGATCGACGGTCGCTATTACGGCTCGCAATCGCCTAGTTTTTTTGTTGACGTGCGACGCGGCGAGCGCGCGTGCCTCTCCCCCAATTTCTGACAGGAGTTCTCCATGTTGCTGGTAATGGACGCCGAAAGCGAAGCGTTCGTCGATCGCTCGAAGCCCCCGTCGACCGGCGGACCGCGCGTTCAAGCGATCGAAGAAGTGCGAACGGCGCTTCGCGGCGGTCGCGTCGATCTCGCACGCGAGTCGAGTCGCAACGCGCTGGCGCGCGTCATCGACAGCGGTCTCGCCGACAGCGCGTGGAACGTGCGCCACCAGGCCGTCCAACTCGTCAGCGAACTCGTGCCCCATTTGCGCGACGATTCGCATCTCGACGCGCTCGTCGCATCGCTCGTACCGCGACTCGTCGCCAACGCGCTCGACGGCAAAGTCGCCCTACGAAAAGCGGCGAATCAAACGCTTCAGTCGTACGCGCGCAATTCGAGCGACGGCGGCGCGACGCGCGCTCGCATCGTCGTCGCCTTTTTGTCGTCGTCGTCGTCGTCGCCGCCGCCGCCGCACGTCGTCGCCGGTCTGATGCCGACGCGTGCCGAAATGACGACGACGAAAAATATCGAGTCGTTGATTCGTGTTTTGACGAGCGACGAAGCGGCGACGGCAAGTGACGTCGTCATCGCCTGTCTGGACCGGCTCAAAGAGGCGATGGGCGTGCCGACGTTTAATTCCTGTCTCGCGCGCTTACCCGACGCGCACGCTCGCGTCTATCGCAATCTCGTCGGCAAGGCGACCGCGGCGACGACGACGAATCCAGTCACGACGCCGACAGAGGAAAGAAATGGTCACGTGATCGATTCACCGGTATTGGAAACGTCGTCATCGTCATCGCTATCATTCGGTTTCATCCCGGACTCTACGATGAAACGACTTCGAGACGCGGAGGATTGGCGAGTTCGCGTTCACGGCATCAACGAGTTGGCGACGCTCATCAACGTCATGACGGACGCGCGCGTTCTCATGCCTCACCTGAGCTCCTTCATCGACTTCGTCGGTCTCCTTCTCGACGACTCCAATTTCAAAGTGACACTCACGACGTTGGACATCGTCGAACAGCTCGTCGGCAAAGCGAGTCTCGCTCTGAAATCGTCTCTGGGAAAACTCGTCGGTGGCCTATCGAAAAAATTAGGCGACAACAAAATCGTTCGTCAGGCGAACATGCGCGTGTTCACGCGACTCATGCAGGCCATGACGCCGAAACCCGTTCTTGACGCTCTCCTTCCCGCCGCCTTGAAACATCGAAATTCGAAGGTGCGCGAAGAGGCGCTCAACATCATCGTCGCCGCTCTTCTCACCTATCCGCGCTACGAATTCGATCTGCCCGCCGTCGTCGAGGCGACGGCGCTGACTCTCATCGACAACAAGCAGCGCGTTCGACAAGCGAGTCTCGAACTTTTCGCCGTACTCGCCTCGAGTCTCGGCTCCGGCAATCTGACGCCGCTCGTCGCCGCCGTCGCGCGCGCCGAGCGAACGTTCGACGCGCGAACCGGCGGCGGACAGGCGGGCGTCATGGCCGCCGTTCAAGCGCGACTCGCTCGACGTCAATTGCCGCGCATCAACGCCGACGGTCTCGTCGAACACGCCAATCCCGTTCCCATATCGTCGGCGACGTCGGTCGCCGCTCATCGTCCGTCCGTCTCCGGTCCGGATATCGATTGGATACTCGCCGCGCCGGGAAATGTTTCGGCGAGCGCGAGCAGTGCGAGTGCCGGCAGCGGTGCGACGGCGACGACGACGACGACGGGAGATTTCAACGGGTCCGTCGTATCGACGCCGGCTAAGATGCCGAGCATGAATCCCGTCGCTTCGGTGCCGACGCCGCGTCGGTATTGCAGTGCCGGTAAACGATTGCCGTGGGTGAAGGACGGTCGTTCGGTGGGAAGTGCGAAAGAGAAAAGTGGACAGTCGCAAGGTGCTCAAATGTCGTCGTCGTCGCGGCCTCCGCTCAAGGCGAAGATGTCGTGGAATGAGAGGGAACGGATTGTCGCCTCGTCGCCGCGAAGCAGTCCGACGCCGTCGAGTGGCGACGGATCGTCGTCGTATGTCAGTCTCGCTCAAGCGATGAATCCGCCGGCGCCCACATCGCAGGGATCCTACGCTGAATTGCACATGTCAAAGCTAAACGCCGCGGCGGCGACGTCGAGTCGGACTTCGATGCGTAGTGGCGGAAGAGTTGGAGATTTAAGCGGTGGGGCGTCTCGGAAGAGCGTTCGTCGTAGTGAAATGGGAACGAAGCCGCTTTTGAAACCGCTAGCCACGATGCCGGCAAGAACAGACCTCTTTCCGTCATTAGGAAAACAAGACATTGACGATTTGCTGATGAGCAACGATAGCCTATCTCAGTCGTGGCCGAGACAGAGGCCAGTGCTGGCGTCAGGACACGGAAGAAAAAAGTCGAAAGGAGAAGAAGAAGAAGAAGAAGAAGAAGAAGCGACCCTGACGGAAGAGCAGAGATCAGAACCGCGATCTCAACGACTTGGATCTCAGCAGAGTGTATCGACGCCTTTGCGTAGGAAAGCGACGATGGCGAGACCGGGTTCCATGACCAAGTCGAATGGGGCGGCGAACCCGAGTCGCCGTAAACCGTCCGTCGATGAAACGGCGGCGAAGCCTCCTTCTCAAGCCAAAGAAAAATATTTGACGATGTTGAATCAACGTCCGGCGGCGAAGAGTCGAAGTCACTCGCCGTCCGGCACCGTCGTCGACGACGACGACGACGGTGCCGGCGGCGTGAGCGGCGTCGCATCGATGCCGATTCAGAGAAAACCGTCGATACCGAAGCCTCGCGTCAGAAAAGCGTTACGTAGCGTATCGCTGGAAGAGGACCGCGAGAAAATCATTGACGGATTGCGCCAGCGGGAACGAGTCGACGAGCCCGTCGTCGTTTTGGCTCAAAGCACGAAGAAACGCGCCGAGACGCTTCGCGCCGCATCGCTGAAAAGCATCGCGGCGGATCGGGAATTAATAGGGGAAAACATCGTCGACGGCGGCCGCGGCGGCGGCGGAGACGTTAATCGATCGTCGCCGGAGAGTCCGGCGGAGATGCTTCTTCGCACGTCGTCGTCGTCCGACAGCGGACAGGGAAGTTATTCGTCTGCTAAAGTGGAAGAGAGCTCTGACGGTTCGCCGGCGTCGAGTGAAAATGTACGCGAAAGCTATATTCCCTAATTCGAAATTTTTAATTGGTTTTTAGGCGTCTCCCAACGCGAACGGGCCGCATCCCGTCGCCGTCGCCGCCGCTCTACGAGATTCGCCACCCGAACGACGAAAATCTGTGAAAACGCTTTCTTCCGGCTTCTCAACAAATGTTTCGAAGCCAGACGCCGCTTCTCTTGTTCAACCGTTGCCGTCGTTTTCACCGAGCTTAAAAAATCGCCTGTCCAAACCGCCGTCTCCGTCTCCGTCCCCTTCGGCTCCGTCACAACGAGTCGATTACAATCTGCCGCCGAGAAGTCGAACGAAACGAGTGGAAACGAGTCAGGATTTGACCATAGAAGGAAACCGGCTAAATCAATCGATGACAATGAAATCTTTGTCGAAGAAATTCGAAGCGAACGAACGTCCAGGAGCGATCGCCGGCGGTGACGGCATCGAATCTCCGGACTTCAACGTCGAAACGCCGACTCAACAGCCGAAATTTTCCGACAGCTTAACGAAACGGTTGACGGTGAAAAGTAAAGAGAACGAAGCGAGACGAACGTAAGACGTCGCCGTCAAATTTGAAAAAAAAAAGAAAACTCATCCTTTTCGCGTAGGGTGCGACGACAGCGGACGCCGTCGGAGGAGTCCGTTCAGTTTGGGCCGACGACGGGACGCATGTCGGTGACGTCGCCGCCGTCGACGTGGCGCGAGAGGAAGACGAGTCGGACGCCGGATCGCGGGGAATCGGTGCTGAGCGGCGGCGGCGACAAGCCCGTCGACGACGTGCTGGAACCGTGCGCCAATCCGACGAGTGCGTTGAGAGATGCGCTTCGATACATCGGCGCGACGTCGGAAGATTGGTATAAGCGAATCGTTTTATTTTTTTTTTTGCTTGATTGTTTTCTCAGGGATGTCAAGTGCGAAGGATTGACGTTGGTTCGGCGATTGGTTCTCCATCACCCGGACGTTCTCGGCGCGCACTTGAAGCAAATTCGAATGGCCGTCGTGACGGAGATTAAGAATCTGCGCAGTTCTGTCGCTCGCGTGGCCATCCAGTGCTTGGGAGATCTTTACGTGTCTTTGGGAAAGCTGATGGATACGGTTCGAAAATAGCGTTTCTTTTATCATAAGGGCTCTATAGTCTCTCTCTCCCTCGTGCGTCTAGGAGCTGGATTTCTCCGTGCGTACGCTTCTGACGAAAGGAAGCGAGTCGAGCGGATTTATTAGACAAGACGTCGAGAAAGCGTTAAGCCAAATGGTCAACGGAGTGTCTCCTGTGGCCGCCGTCAAAGCACTGTTAGCAACGGGAATGAGGTCGACTCTCTAATAAAAATAATAGAGGGGAGGAAAAACGATTGGTCTTTAGTCATCGCAGTACCGTCATTCGGAAAATGACGGCTCAATTCGTGTTCGCCGTCACGGAGAGTGTCGGCGTCGAGTGGATGACGAACGGGGCGTATCGAGACGTGGCGGAACGCGTCGTTTCGGCTGCCGTTCAGTTCACGATGGACGGGTCTCCGCAGGCGAGGTCAGCACGCCGAAATAAAAATATACAACCGCGAGATCGATTTTCTCTCTTAGATATTTTGGAAGGGCTATGATACATTGTCTTATGGATAGTCCGGAATTCGACAGGATTTCGTCGCGAGCCTTGTCGGAAAAGATGCAGAGGCAATTACTCGGCGTTGAAGACGGTCTTAGGGCGAAGGTAGAGATCGTCATCGTTTTGAATTATTGTTGTTTTTCACGAGCTCTCGATAGGGTCTGGGCGATTTGCCGGCGGAAAAAGTGTCGTCAGTAAAGAGAAAAAACAGCTTTGGTAGTCAGAGTTCTCGCGCTTCGAGCCTCGGACCGGATTCGGCTGGAAGTGGAAGACAGTCGTCAGCAAAATCGGACTTCAGGTTAGCCGATATACTCCTTCTTCGTCGTTGGCCTGCATTAGAAATCTCCTAGTGACCCATCGGTAATGAGCAAGAGCGGCAGCGTCCGAGGAAAGCCTCCGCGTCCGCGTCCCAGTGGAAACCCGTTCGGCGATCAGCAGGGTGGCGTCCTGACTGCTCTCTTTAAAAGATTATCGTCAAGCGACTGGAAGGAACGGTACGACGCCGTTACGGAAGTTCTTGAGCTATCCAAGTCATCAACAAGTACCGTTGGAAATAGCATAGTAAAGGCGAGTCTCTAGTTTTAGTTTTATTTTTGGTCGGTCTGGATAACGGTTTTCCTTTATTAGCTCTTCGACGATTTTACGCCACGACTCACGGATTCCAATAGCAAGGCACGTTTCCGCGGTAGACGTTGATCCTGGCGAATTCCAATTGCCGAACTTTCGTAGGTCAACGTTCACGCATTGGAGTCTTTTGAGGCAATGGTTCCCCACTTGGCGCCTTATCTCGAGCCCGTCATCAGTCTGCTGGTGCCCGCGCTGTCGTCGAATCTCGCTTCGAAGAATCCGACGATATGCACATCGGCTAGGAATATCATTGGTTCTCTAATAGGTCTCGTCGGTAGGTTGGCAGAACCGATTAATTAAAAAAATTATTGATCTTCTATTTGCTGTATAGATAATGCTCTTCTTATTCAGCCATTCGCTTCGGTCGTTCAATTCGGAAATTCCAAAGCGATGCCCTTCGTGACGGAAAAACTTGCCGGTATGTAGGTATAACAAAATCAAATGAAATCGCGAAAACGAATTTTTCTGGCCCTATAGTCTTGGTCGATTCCGTTCATCCGCGTCATCCCAAGCTCGTTCATCGGCACGTTCTCCCCGTAATTTGGCATTTGGTGTCGTCGCGCGGCGGGGGCGGCGGCGGCGGCAAACCGGTCGCAAGTCTGACGGGCGAAGCGCGCCTGGCCGCGTGCGCTCTCATTCACATCATGTACGCCAACATGGGTCAAAGTCTAATTGACCGCGCTCGCCACTTGCCCCCGCGCGATCAGCAGGCGCTCAAATCCCTTTTGGACACGTTCGGTCCAAGTTGAACTTCCCTATGTATAGAATCGTGCGCAGGTCCCCGTGGGATGCAGTTTTAGGACGAATGATCATCGCGCGTAACTGTTGCTGGACAGCAGTGGTAATAAGAACGAAATTGTACTGTACGTAATTTTAATTGCACGCGATCAATAAATAGGCAGACGGGCTAAGTACACCAGGTCTTGTCGTGTTCGCATTTCCCTCGAAACCACATGGTCATTAGGTGGTTGTTTTGAGTGGAATTTATTGCTTTTGAGACGTCAACAGTGGAAGGTTGTTCTTCCTATTACAAAAATTGTGTGACGTAGAAAGGATATAATTAGAATTCGTTTTAACCAGTGGCTTAGGAATCACTCTTCGGTAGTTTCCCCGGTTTACGTGCTCTAGAAAGGCGGCCTTTACACTGTCTGTAAAATAGGGGGTTCGGCACAGTTGACAGAGTTGGCAGATCTAGAAATCAAAAAATTGACTACAGAGAGAAAGAGGAGCTGTAGCGCTCTCACGTCCGGCTTGCAGTTATCGTCGCACTCCGCTGATGCGCAGCGGTCGCTCGCCACCTGAATGTCGCGCAGACTTACCAGCATATCGCGTTCGTCCTTCGACCTAGAGAATAGAAAACATGAGGAGAATATATACCGTCAAAACGTACACATCTGCTGGATGCGCGGCAGTCGCCGAAGCTAATCCTACTAATTTCAATGTATTGTAGACAATCTGCAAGAGAAGTTGAGTAAGACAATTTATCAATAGGTCTTTTTTTGGGGCGTGACTTGTTCATAGAGCCATTTATTGGGAGCAAAGTGACCTGAAGACAAATTGGGCGACATATTAACCTATAAAAGAAGGTAAACTCCGATTTCCAGGTACGTATTAATACGATGTACCTCCAGAAGATACACCTTCAATTTTTCGTCGATTATGAAATCAAAACGAACGAGCTCAAAGAAATTTCTAAAGGTCAAAATTGCAATCACGGCAAGGCGCTTCGTCACGATTAGTATACTGATGTGAAAAGCGCTTGCGTACGATTTCCCTAATGCCGTCCTCTTTTGCGTGCATGACTTCGCGTATAGAGTCACTGATGGCCTGCCACATGGGTTTAGGATTGTGACCTTGGGGAGAAAATATTTCGCGGCGGCGGCGGCGACGAGAGAAATTTTCCGTCCTTACCTTGTCTCCCTAAATGTAGATTAAGAGCTTGCTTATGGCTATATTGAAAATTGTTGTAGGCTTCGACTAGCGACGGAATCTCGAAAAGAAACGTCTTCTAATAAGAGCAAAGAGGGAATTTATTGTCGTACTTCCCACGTCGGCGTGTAGTCGGCGGTGACGACGTACTTATTCACTTCGGCTTCGTCGAATGGATGATAAGGCAGACTACAAAATCTCAATAGTATCTCCTCTTCGTACGTATACACTCTTAGGGGATCGATCGACGTGATGACGGTGTATACGCCTATGTCGAATTTTCTACAACGAAACGGACGTAAAATTCAAACAAAAATATTTACTCGTATTCAAAGTCTCGCCTGCCATCGATTAGGAACGGATTCGAAATGAACTCTTGAATGAATAAATTGGCGTCGTGACGGATTTTGAGAACGTTATCGACTTGTTTCCGCACTCGAACTCCTCGATGCGTGCCACTCTTGACTACCCACATCTTGTCAGGATTCGCTTTGGTCTGACCACGGGGGGGGACAAAGTGAGTACACGTGCACGTGAACGAATCCAGCAACCTACAGCAGCTCGAAATGCATCGGTTTCTTTAGGAAGCCTGTATCCAACAGGAGCTGACAACAGCTTCGATGTCGCCAGGTCACTTTTCGACGTAACGGAACCCAACCCAGGCCAGTGATTCACCTAAACGAAAAAATTAATTAATTAATTTAATTAATTAATTTTTACTTTTTGGTGCGGCTTGAGCTTTGACAGTCGTTCGCCGAAGGCAACGTAAGGCGACTTGAGGGACCACAAGACGTCCCAGTCGTCGTCTTTCGTCGCTCGAATGTCGTAGCCAAGTCGTTCGAAGACGGCTTTGACGTGCAGAATCGCGGGTCCCTACGTAGTGCGATAACGTGCGCGCGAACGTGAAAGCGCGTACGTACGTCTCTGGCGAAGATGCACACGGAGCGAGTCCTCGCCTCTCCAACCACTCCTCTTCCGCCCGCTGCTTGGAATTGCTGCAGCGATCGCAGACGAGTGTTCTGTCGTATTGCGTGACGATCGTGAACGGTGTCCGTCAGGCCGTCGAGCTGGTAAACGTTGGACAGCATGACGACGAGTCCGACGATGAAAATGAGTCCCAGCGTGAAAAACGTTGCCGATTGGCGTCGATTTCTTCGCGTCTGAGCCTACAAAGAACGTCAGGCTTGCTCTTCGACGCATGAAGTCTTACCGACTTGTCCATTGATTGCTAGTACAGTCGGTATGAGTCACGGAGAGTCGGAGACGCTGAGAGTGCTGAGCTGACGCTGAGCTTCCGGTTAGCGTGAGTGCACGAACGTTCATGGGGAGGAAACGCGTTAGCAAGAAATCGAAACGCAGCTGGCGAAAGCATACGGACATCGCCGACGTCGAGGATTATCTCGACGAGGCGAGAGCTCAAGAAAGAACGACAGGGTAAGAAAGCTCGAAAAACGCGCGCTTCTCAGAAGAATCGTTCTTTTTCGCAGCGGCCTCGTCGCGGAACAGGCCAACGACGCCTTGTTTTTTGTAGACAAAGGCGAGTTCGATATTCGCGACGGTGGCAACGATAGAGATCGCGTTCTTTTTGCAGGAACGGAGCCTCCATCCGCGAAGAGACCCAAGATCGCCGTTTCTTCGAAATCGACGAAAGATGAAGACGCGACAGCGCGAAAGGCGGAGACGAAAACCAAGACAATTCGGGCCGTCGTCAAATCGAAGCGACCGAAGCGTCGAAAGGACCACGTGTCCGAAGATCTCTGGAAAGACAAAGGCAAGAGTCAAAAAAGAAATTTCTCAAGAATTGACTCTAATTGTTTAATTTTATTTTACAGCGACCGGGCCGCCGGATCCGATAGACGAGTACTATAGAGAAGTAACCAGACAAAGACCGGTCAAAGTGAATTTTAATATTTCATCTTCATCCTATAAAGAGACGGTCTGTTTTTTTTCTCAGGCTCCTACGACGATGAAGCTGAATAAGCCTTTGCCTGTTGCTGCTGTTGAAGTAGCTGCTGCTGGTGCTTCGTATAACCCGTCGTTTGAGTCGCATCAGGTGGGTATTTCTTCTCTATTTAATTAATTTACAGAAATGGATTTTTATTGTGAAGGAGCTCTTGAAAATGGCGACTGAGAATGCGGTGAAAAAGCTGAAGAAAGATCAAAAAGCGCAGAGAAAACTTGGAAGCCTGAAGACGACGACTTCAGACGAACGAGAGGTTGATCTTTCTTTTTCATTGGTTCATTTTCAAGATGATAACTCTGTTGATTGACGTCAGGCAATTTGGCTGAATGAAATGACCAGTAGCAATCGCGAGGACGAGGAAGCGATTGATAGCAGTGGCGACGTCGTGTCGAGAGGTGATCCCAGTCAACCAAAGACAAGGAAACAACGTCGAAAGGAGAGGGAGCGAAAAGAAGCAGTACGTTTATCAGTCAGGCAGAAATTGATAGGCGATCCTTTCTGGCGTGTGCTTAGAATGACTTGGTGAAGAAAGAAAGAGACGAAAAGCAACGTATGCAAGATGTTTACAGGTGATTGACATTATAGTTTCAATCTCATCTCGGCGTGCAATTTTTCACTTAGAATCAAAGCGTTGAAGCGCGAAATTAGAGATTCGGAAGAAAAATCAAAAGTGAGGATGGAGGAGAAAAAACGAAAGGAAGAAATCAATAAGACGAAGCCAAAACGACTCGGATCAGTCCCGTGGGCGTTTTTTTCACGAAAAAATGAAGTGTCTCTGAATTTTTCGTTTCAGGTATGAAGAGCCGCCTGTTGTTGTTCAACTTCCCGAGGAGCTGTCTGGATCTTTACGAAAATTGAAGGTGAGCTGGCTGGTTTGGCATGGGAAATATTCTTATGCTGTATCTGTGTTTTACAGCCGAAAGGGAGTATAGCTTTCGACAGGTATGATAGTCTTTTGAAGCGATGCATTATTGAGCCGAGGAAGAAAGTCGTGTACGTGCTTTTTCTCTACAGTGCGCTCTGAACGTTTTGCCCTCATGACACTTTTTTTAGGAAAGGCAGAAAATATCCCCTGAAGTACTACACCAGAAAAGGACACAGGTTTGGAACTGGAAAAAAAAGTGGGAAAATTTTAACGGTGTATGTTGTAGAGACGAGGATTTTTCGACTATGTAAATTAAATAAAAGGAGAAGAGATCACCTGCCTCTTTCGTTTGAATAAGTAGGGATGACGCGACGTTCTGAAACAGGTCGAGTAGTCGTGGCCGAGTGGTTAAGGCGTTGGACTGCTACGGTGTCCGGAATGCGGATGCTATCCAATGGGGTCTCCCCGCGCAGGTTCGAATCCTGCCGACTACGATCGAAAGCCGGTTCCTTTTTTTTTTCTCAGCACTCCTGTTTAAAAGCTACTGCTTTCTTCTTTCGATTTAGGGTCTTTTTCGCTCAAACGGACTGTCCTTTGCAGCGATATTTTTGTTCCTCGCGCACGCTACCTGCGCAACAACTCTCTTGGCAACGCCTAAACGAAAGGATGGGGGAGCCTCTAGCTGTGCAGGAAAGGCGAAATCAACTGTATGGTCCCCAGCGACTAGCGCCGGGAGAGAGAGCCCGAACGCTACTCCAAGCCGATAACGTTCTGCGAAAAGGCGAACTCTACGACAGCGGCGGCGCTTGGAAGACGACAACAGGTGATTTCTTCAAGGTAATGCAATCGAAATTGGCTTTTTTTCGAGGCGATCGTTGTCCTACGTCTTGCAGAAGCCTCCAGTGAGTGATAATAGAGGGGAAAGGCATAGTTTGACCGGAAAGACTCAAGTCAGCGCCTCTTTGAGATGCGAGAAACCGTTAGATTTCGTTTTGTCGTGTAGTTGAAGACGAATTTCACGCTCGGATCCGACGACGTGGCGAAAAAATCGACGTTTCAGGACGACTACGTGAAAAAGTCGGCGGAGAGAACCCAATCGTTCGTTCCTCCCGGTTTCAACGACATCCACTTGGCCGTACGTTTTCTTTCGACCTGTCATAGCGCGTACCCCATCGATCTTTCAGGACATGGCTCCCAAGTACATGGAAAACAAAGCATTCGGTTCGTCCCTGTACAAATCAGACTTTGACGGAAAAGAGGCAAAAATACGATATAGATATCCTAATAAAAATTGATCAATTAATTAATTAGCGATGGGATCAGTGGACCAAAACGGTTGGTCCTAGAGGATTGCTTGTTACGCCAAAGCAACGGCACAAAACGACGACTTATCTGAGAGCCACGCACTTTGACTTGGGTAGCGATCCAACGAAGTAAGTCCTAGAATGTCGAGGGTCACGTCTGTATTTCGTCCTTTAGTTTGACGTCAGAGACGATGTCCTCCTACGTGCCCACCACCGCATCTCAGATGACTGGGGAGGCTACTTTGACGGCAGCTGCCTCTGATCGAGTGACGTCGCACGTATTTCGATCTGGCGACTATAACGTCGAAGGACGACCGGGCGAGTATATGTCGACTCAAAAAAGCGACTACAGGCATTTTCCAGCGGCGGGAATGTCAACTAAAACGACCATTGCCTACGATCACATTCTCCCAAGGCAAAGTCATAAAAAACATTAGGGAGATTTCCTTATTATGTATTTCGTGCAGGCAGTCTGCTAGTGAGACGGGGAGTGCGCTGAAGGCGTTGCTCCAGGAACAGAACTACGGGCTATTTCAGAATCCTCGCGATCCGACGAGCGTCACGTTGGGCCGAGCCTTTATGAAATATGATCAGGACCGGTCCGATTTCTTCCGTCGCCGTCACAACGACATTTAGCCACTCTGTCTTTCCTAGATCGGGATTTATCACGTTTGATGAGCTGAAGGCGATGGTCAACGATCTGATCGACGTGCCCGCGTCCGACGCCGAATTGAGAGACTTGCTAAAGGAGTGCGATCAGAACAACGACGGAAAAATCGACTATTTGGAGTTCTTTCAGGCATTGAACAGTCAGAGCGATCTCTTAATTAATTGTTAGCTCTTTCAACGTGTGAACGACTAATTCGTATAGAGCATTCGAGGCCGGTGCCCATTGACGACGCTTTTCTCAGCGTTCAAAGGGAAAGCTTTAAGGGAGATCAAGTGCGCGAGGAAAAGACGACGACGAGACGGGAATTACATAAAGGTACACGTCGATTTTTAATTAAATTTAAAATAATGAATTTAATTAAAAATTAATTAATTAATTAATTAATTTTCTTTGTCAGATCCTTTGGCTGATTGCGAATACCAAATAGGCACTCACTTCCAGGTGGGCGGGGGAAATTATCTTGTTAGAGTCTGCTAGGGAAACGCGTGGGTTCTCTATAGTTCGGCACGGATGACGTCAAGACGTCATCTGTTTCTCATGAAGGTATTTCTATATATATATATATATATAGAAAAAAAGACATATCGTTACGTATGCGTTGATATTATTTACTCTAGATTTTTCTCGGAGAAAGGTGACGGCAAAACCGCAAAAGTGTGCGCCGCCTCCTTCGTCGAAGGTTATGCACGAGGTGGAGCCGAACTGGTCGCTCGGCATGACCGTCAGCCAGTCGGACTACGCAGCGAATCGCGTCGCTGGGAACGAGGTATTATGCAATCGTCGCATTTTTTTTGGAAATTTTTATTTTATTTCTAGGGTGCACGCGGCGATGTAGCCGGAAACAAGGTCGAGTCGCTCGCAACATCGATTGGTCGTCGTCTCATTGTTTTCATTTCACAGGAACGGCACAGTCAGAATTCTGTTTATCTTTCCTGCAATTTGGACGAACACAAGGAGCTAAGGCAACAGTCTTGTACGTTGACGTACAGCAAAAGAACACGAGTTGACAACGTCTCTATTTTTTTTCAGTGACTCAGTCGTCGTATCAAGGCCAAGGCGGCGATCGAGCCGCTCCAACCGCTCCCCCATCGCAGTACGATCACCTTCGCGCGGACGACGCGCTCGCCGAGCCGCCGATCGGAGCGGTCAAGTCGGAATCGCAGACCAAGTATCTACTGCCTATTTCGAACGTGGAAATCGCCGCTCAACGCCGACGAGACAATCTGACCGAGCAAAGGCAGAGACGTCGAGACAATAAAGACAGTCACTTTGCATTTGGCTTCGATCCCGAAACAAAAACCACTGAACAGGTAAGAAGAATCGCCTTCTCTAATCAATTAATTAATTAATTAGTCATGATATTAGCGATCCGAGTTTCAAGCGCGTGCCGCACGCTCAGACGTTCCCGCTGCCGGCGTTAAAGCGTTGCCAAGAGCGACGTATTCTCACGTTCTTCCAACGTACGTGTCTAAAGACTAAGAAAATTTTTTCGCGGCTGAATTAAGTGGAATTTCCTTAGCGAACCTTCTCGGGAAGCTGGTGGTCTCGGTGACGAGTTGAAAAAGAAGAGCTATGCTAAGCAAGCCGCCTTTTGTATGTAATAAATAAGAGATTATTGATTTTTTTCCAGGCACGTGAATCCTCGAGATCCATCCCAAATCAAAATGACGGCCGCGTTTTTGGACATCGACACGGATTTGTCGGGCAAAATCACTCGCGACGAATTGGCGACGGTGTGCCGTCGATACGGAATCGACATCGATCCCGTCTCGTTGGACGACCTCATTCGTCGATGCGATCGGGACGGCGACGGGATGATCGACTACAACGAATTCGCGCACGCCTTTTCGACGCGAACGCCTGTCGACGGAAGTTTCGAGACGGTGACGCGGAGCGACTATAAACCCGTGCACCAACGAAAGTAAGAAAAAAAAATATAGAAGCGCTCTTCTCGTGTTTTTATTTTTTTATACTCAAGGCTCACTGATATGCAGAAAAGGGTTATAGAGGTTGATGAACGAAGAAATCGAGCGGCCGAGACGACTCACTTTTTTCATGTGGATCACTCAGGGAGTGAGTCGCCTTTCTCAGCGTAGAGTCAAGATATCTATGAAGTGTTTAGATCTCCCGTTATCGACGACAAGTCAAGATTTCATCAAACCAGAGGCAATGAACAGTAAGACGTGTGCACCAGCGAAACGGTTTATTGTCAGCAAACGTCGTCCCACAGAGCCCAAAGCAGCTGGCTTGTAGAAACGCAAAGAACCTGGGGGGTATCAGCGTAGCGCTCTATATTCTAATAAATCGAGTTTTAGGAATCTTCTGCTATGGACTCGAACTCGACGTCGTCGTAACCGAACGCCCGCCGGTCCGACGAACTGCAAAGCGCGTTTCGTGCGCAACATGGGATGAGCGGCGAGAACGAGCACGGCGACGCGTAAGCCGTACTTCACCTCCTCCGTCGATATCGGATACCCGGTATCGGAGTCGATGATCGTGATCAGATCCGGCACGCTGGCCAGCACGACGCCGAGACGGCCGTCGACGAAGCGTCGACGCACGACGATGAATTCGTTCTGCAAGGCGATGTAGACCGTCGCGTCGGCGAACGAATCGAAGCCTTTGACGATGACGTGGCCTTTTGAAAATCCCTTCTCCGTCGTTTTCAGTACGTCGACGATCTGGAATAGGGAGATTTATATGCTGGATGGATGGATGAGTGCGTACCTTTCCAAAAATAAGGAGACGGCCCGTTTCGCAGCTGAGAATAGCGGCGACCGGCGATTCTTTTTTTCTCTGTGCCGTCAAGACGGCGTCGCCGAGTCGACGAGCTCTCGTCAGCGATCCCCAAACCATTTTCGTTTTGACGTCGGCAACCGTCAACGGTCCGAAGAGAACGGCCGCCGAGCAGCTGAATAAAAGAACGAGGGTTCTCCACTTGAGACTTTCTCCCTTCTTACTTACCCCATTCTAACGGTGTGCATTCTCATGAAGTCTTCGAGCTGCTTCGCCGTGTCAACGTGGATTACCGGCACGCATTCGCCTTTCTCGCTCACAAGACAACACGGTCCGAGATTTGCTCCGTATATGGCCGGCGTGAACATTTGCAATTCCGGAAAAGCGCGACCCATGCCGTCGGCGTCGATCACCGGAAGTCCGACGTCGGCGCCGAGTATGAGCGGTTCGATACTGTTCATTCCGCCGATTTCGCAACTGACGACAGCGACGACTTTTCCACTCGACGTCGTCTTTATAAAGTCTTCTTTTGGTGTGATGACCACCGGGTGATGGACTAGAGACGGCGATGTTGCAGGCGTGTGGTAGAGGAAACGTTGCGTTTCTACCGCCGATTCCTTAAAGAACATGGTTCTTGATTCTGGAGAGAAAGGCGGAGTGCGTACCGGCGTTTAGGAGACTGTTAATGACGGTCATGCCGTCGTGGAATTCTCGTCCGCCTACGAGTTTCTCCGCTACAATTGTGGGAGCTCCCATGAAAGCAATCGGAGCGACAAGGTCGGAGTCATTTAGTCTACGAATAAGAGATAATCAGCGCGTGGACTAATTCGCTGGTTCGTACTTGGAAGGTCTGTGGCGACTTTGATGCGTTTGCCTTTGACGAGTGATTCCAGAGCCCTCAGACGACCCAATTCCGGACTTCCGCCGCCGCCGCAACCGAGAATGCCGGCGCCGACGGCAACGCACTCGACGTCGTAGCCAGTCAAAATCCATTCTCCCGTCGACGGATCGACGTTGGGCTCCGAAGCCGTTTGATTGAACGGGGGCAGAGATAAAGCGGAGTGGAGAAGATTGGACGCCACCGGATCATCGTCC